>NC_133028.1:45976276-46129042 GCF_048771995.1 Taeniopygia guttata | reverse complement strand
AATTCCTGGGTTAGTAATTTATATCAAACTAAAAGGCGATGCTTTTGTTAAGTGCTAAAGTAGTCCTCACGAATTACTGCAAACTGTGAGTTACTGTTTCACTCAACACAACAGTCTTGTACATATTTCTGTCTCAGATTTCTCCTCTAGATGCCTTAAAAAAAAAAAAAAGAAAAAGAAAAAAAAAAAACAAAAAAAAAACCACGTGCCATGGCTCAGTCTGGACTGAGTATTTCTCCCTTCGTTTTTGTGTCCCGCGGTGCCGGGCGCATTCCGCGAGCAGCAGCATCGCCTAGTGGCCGTCCTGCCTCTGCTGCGTGGGAAAGGCAGCGGAGAGGGGAATTTGTTTCTCACCGTTTCACTGCATTTCCGGGTGCTTATGCAATAAAAGGAATCAATTGGGACCAGGTGTTCATCATAAAAAGCAGGATTTACCTTGGTGGGAGTTTGGGTTGCCCCTGAGAACCTGCCAGAACCTGGTGATGCGAGGGTTATAATCCTTCCTGCCGGAGGAGGCAGGGTGGGCTTTGCTGAACAGCCCTGTCCAAGGGTCCTCTGTGGGAAGAGTTTCTTCAAGGCTTGAATCTTCTATCTGATCTAATTTTGTGCTAATTTATACTAGTGCAACACTACCAAATTCTTGACTGTTAACACGTTAAATGAAAAAGGTGTCTGCTTGCTTTCTGAGCAGTTTAATAATGAAAAGTGTATTCCTGCATTATCTGGGGAAGGTGCTACGTGAAGCTAAAGAAATACTGAGGGTAGTTTCCAGACTGAGGGTAGTTTCCAAGGGATTGAGGGAAGGCTTTGGTACTTTCTGTAGACAGGACAGAATGATGCATAGGGTTTCAGTACACAAGAAGTAGTAGAGAGATTAGAAATGCTGTTAACATTGAAGTTCGAATCTAAAGCTAGCAGGCTGGTGCTGGATCCATCAGGGTGTGCAGAACCAAGCACGGTGTGTCCAACACTCACAAGATGGGGGGAAATCCTCTGAGCCACTGAACACCCATGCTTTTCCTGCGGCCACTGCCACTGCTGGACACAGCACAAAAAGTCCATATTCAAGACACAGTTACTATTCAGAGCAGCTTAAACGCCTGCTTAGCTCCTGTTGAAGTCAAGATTAAATGTCAAGCACATGTTTCAGGACTTTCCAGAGTCAAGCGAAGTCAATTATTTGGAAGGAAACTTACCCACTGGAGTAATTGCTAATCCTGGTCGTTATATCCATGCTTGCAATACCCCAATCTGCAAATGTTTAGAGCTTGGGTATTGTTTTCTCTGAAGCCTGCTGAAGAACATTAAAACAGACTAAGCATTCAATCTCCAGAGGTCAAAAAAGAAGCAAAGAAGTAATATTGAAATTGTGCAGGAGTACAGTCTTGCACTGTTTCCTGCACAGATAAATCTTTTTTTCCATATGGGTTTTGATCTTGGCTCCACTATAACATCTCTGGCAAGGGAAACATCATACAGCAGTAAGAAAACCGTAATTATTCATTTATTGAGCACTCTCTGTGTGATTGACATTTACAGTACCTGGGGGGAGACATAGGCCCTGTCTCAAGAGTCTTGCAGCCTGGAAGAACAACACAGCTTAAAGTCATTGGCCAGACAATCAGAGCCAAATATGTGAACCTCA
This sequence comes from Taeniopygia guttata, assembly GCF_048771995.1. NCBI lineage: Eukaryota > Metazoa > Chordata > Aves > Passeriformes > Estrildidae > Taeniopygia > Taeniopygia guttata. Next base: position 46,127,397 of record NC_133028.1, on the reverse strand, counting down.
AAACATTCACCATTTACATTTGAAAGTTGGTTTGCTTGTTTGTTTGTTTTGGTTGGTTTGTTGGTGTTTTTTTACTGATAGATATAAAAAGTCTTAGAAGATGAAGGGCGTTGGGGGAAAAATGTAGACTGATTTCACTGTTAAGTAGAAAAGGCAGATAAAATGCTTTTTTCATTGCACCCAGAAAGACTAAGCACTCTTGAAGAATCAGGGGATGAAATCTTCAAAGGTACTGGATGCTGGAGGTGCTTAATAAGTAGCATTCAAAAAAAGGCCTGAAAATAACTAAATATTTCATCAGTCTGAATTAAGAATTAGAAACATGTTAAATGTTGATATGTTAAAGCAACAAAAGCTCTTCATCCTCTCTGCCTGTCTCCCTACCTGTATTGTATTCTCCTAGGTAAGTAAATTCTATCTAAATCTAAATCTGAACTGGTTCTCTTGTTTTTCCACAAAGCCCAAAGAATGCAGTGCAGGACAAAGGGAGAAGGATTATCTCTCTTCCTTCTCTCTCCTTCCACTTCATAAAGGGGTCTTTATGAAGTGTAAGGAAGCAGCTGCAGAGATTGCAGGGCAATAAGTTTTTTCTTTAGTATTGTGCAACCTGTCAAACTAGGTAAATAAAAGCCCCTGTATATGATTAGCAACCAGTTTCACTGGTGATGTTGCTTCAGTTCCAATATTATTTAAAATCTGGGACATCCTACTGGTCCTGGATGTGAATCCTGGGGACAGATTAATGTCCAGAGCTACCAGAATCCTTGTTGGCAACAGCTGCATCTGGGAAATGCAAATACCTGGAACTATTCTCAGAGGGCAGTTTATTTATGGTCCACACAGAGCTTGACCAGAACTCTTCATGAATGTGTTTACTTTGGGAATAGTAAAATAAAATTTTCGAGCACAGTTTCTCATCTCCTGATGGGTCTCCAAGGAGCAGGGAAAAGATGTCCCTCAATTTCTCTGCTTTCTCCACCCCACAGGAACATAAAGGTTTTGTTCCTGTGACACAACACTGGTGTGTACAATCAAACACTGTGCAACAAGAGCAACAGAAGTTGTCACAGCTATAGGAAGTTAACAGCATGAAATTTTGAACAGGAAAGCTAAGTTTAACCCCAGTTGCCTTGTTCAAGTCTAGCCTAGAGCTGGAAATAAAAAAAAAAACCACTCTTTTTGCTGCTTCCTGAACAGCTCCAGACTCTCAGGGGCAAATGTGATTACTCCCACTTTCACAGACCTCAGAACATATCAGGTTAGTTTATCTTCTAAAAACATCATCTAACCCCCAACTCTTAGGAACAAGCAAGCACAGGGAATGGGACCTGTCCAGTTGATTTTTCTGGCAGAAAATTTTTTTTGTTTTTGTTCTCAGAAACTACACAAGTACATATTCAGACATTTGTTTAACATCCTTAATCTAGAGGGCACTTAGACACACGGTTAACTTTGGACACATGTTTCTGAAGCACACTTGTTTAAATACTAAAAGGGATTCAAGAAAATGGCTGGTTTGATCATCTGGCCAAAATGCAAATAGATAAACAGATATTTTGAGTCACATTGATATGACAAAAAAAAAGGCTTTTTGACATCAAGGAGAAAGAGGGCAAGGGGATCTGAACTCAGTATGAATCACTGAGTTGCATTTAACATGCTACCATTCCTTTTATCACCTTTTTTTTATACTGCATTACACAGCAGGCACAATGCTAAAGAAAGTGCTTTTGAAACTGAAAAATATTCAATCACATTTCTAAGAGCTGTCAGGCCAGAGCTGTCTTGTTTTCAGCTAAGTAAAATAAGTAAATAATTAAGTAAATAATTAAATAATTAAGTAACTAGATAAAATAAATAATTTGTCAGCAAATTTTCATCTACTTGTAGAACCAGTCCCAACCTGGGACCTCAGTTACAATGAAAGCAATTTGATATAGTTCAGAGGAGGAGAAAAATGGACATGTTTCTCACCATGAACTAAGAAGCAGCAATGTCTTGCTGTCCCAAGTCCTAGCAACCATCAACAGAAAAATAGTTTTCCTTACAAAACAATGCACAAAAATTGTGCTACTTGTTCTTTTGTATACAAAATGGTTCCTGCAGGTGTGATTTGAATCTGCACTATTTCTAGTACAAAGTGAAACCACACAGCACCAGCTGCTCTAAAAAGATAAGGTAGTAGAGACCTACTTTCACTTCTTTTTTTTAAAGCAAAAGTATCACACCAAAATACAGTGTGGAGGATCACAAATGGGACATCCTGCCATGATCAATATGATCAAGCGAAGCCAATTTTATTGTACAGAAGACTATATTTATAATAAGTTCTGCTGTGCATGAGTCTCTAATATATGATTGGTTAATCCTAATTGTATACATTTCTAAAATAAAATGCCAATTGGATCACCTGATTCTTCATGCACCCTGCTTTGGTCGTCTGGCCCACACCGAGTTCTCTTTTTTACTTTCTTGAATTTTGCTGACAACTTTTGTTGACTCCTCTGACTCCTCTTCTGTTTTCTTGTCATCAAGGATTCACTGACCCTGTTTCTTGAGCTGGTTAATTTGTTACCAGAAGGCTGGATTGTGCAGCTGCTGAATGTGTCCACTGTCCTGCAAAAAATCCTCAACACCAAAAAAAGTAAATGCACCTATGAAGCCCAGAAGTATTTTTCAGATGAGCAGTTTACATGTCTGGAAAGTTTATAAGTAAACATGTCATTCTCCATGAATGCTATTACTTAGCTTGCTCTTGAAAATGAAACTAACCATTGCTGTTTAATTTTTTTCATTCATATAATGTTATATGTATCAATTCATAAGTTTCTTATTAATAATATTTATTTATTCTTTTGCACACTGAAAATCATTCTCCAGGTTCCCTTGGCTGAAAACAACTCACTGCTACTCATGAAAATAGTCTGACCTTAAATAAGAGGTACTTGATGGGGTACTGCTGTAGAGAGAAAACATTTCATTTCATGTGATGCCTTTGAGCAGTGTTTTTTCTACCAGCACAGAGCTTCATGTGCCTCCTCTAGCTGATCTCATGAGGGGGCAAAGGCAGTCAGTGCAAAATCTGGCCTTGGTCAGCCACTGTCCGTGATATTTAATTGGCATGACAAGCTTCCAAATACTGTGAATACTTGCCAAATACTGTGAGAGGAATTTTTCAATTCGTTTCAGAGGACAGCAGTCTCTTCAGATAAGGACAGACACAATTGCAGCTTTTTATGTTATTTCAAATATGCACAAAAACCCAGAGTTTATAAATTGTTACTACAAAGTACTTGAGGTTTACAGCATTAAACTCCTAATCTACAGCATGGGACTTTTAAGTGTGCTTCAATCATTTAATTATCTTCTATTTTAGTTTTGGATGGTTTGATCCACAGTTCACATGAGTCTGTCTCATTGCCATCGTTTATGTGAGAAATCCTTTGAAGCCAAGGGTGTTACCATGTGACTGAGCTCCTCAGGACCTGTGATGGACATAAACAGTGAAGCCTGTGCTGTCAGATAATGCAGAGGAGGAACTAAGTCTTCTGGTTGAGTCTGTTGGTTTCTTACTGATTATATAAAAAAATATACATGGGGAATCAGTGACATACATCCAGGAAAACAATTTTTGGACACAAGTTCCCATATGTGGAGAGTGTTTCTCTCATAGAAGTAACGGCAAGATTTGCTTTGGGTGCAAGTGCTACATCTGGAGCCACAGGAAGAAAAAGGCAGTTCCAGTGGTTTAGATGAGTCATTGTTCCCTCTTAATGGAAAACTTTAAAATATCAAACTGCCAGAGAGTAAAATCTTTCAGGGGTTTATTAGTTTTACAGATCTTGTAAAAATTACTGGAAAATCATAAAACTTAGATAGCTGAAAACTGAAAGGCTTTCATGAGCTTCAACTCAGTCAGTTTGGATCACAGCATCACTATGCCTCTACAGCTGTGATGTGGCACATCAGCTACAGAAATTTCCCAGACTGTCTTGCTTTTGTTTAGCTGTGCCCCAAGGTCATAGGAAAACTTGCAGCTAGAGTTTCCCTTTGAACATAATTTCATGAAAATATTTCGATCTCAGGGTACAGCTGAGGCTCTTCCTTACTGGTAGCTTGCCTGGTGATTTCTAAGTACTGTTGCCATAGACTGAAGTTTGCAGCTGATGAAACCACCCAGGAATATTACAAGCCTAGATACAGATGTATATGTTTATTTACTCAATAGGCTTATCAGGCATAATTGCCAATCAGGAGTACCAATTTAAGTGAGAATTTATGTCATATATCCAGATATAAAGAGGTATAATGGAAATTATGGACTAGAGTATGAGCAGAGACAACACCCATCACCAGCAACTATCAGCTGTAGCAGTTAGCAGAGCTCATTGCCTTGGTCCAGCAAAGAGCTAAATAATTATTTTACATAATTTACAGCCTCCCTAGGATGATGACAATTAGACTGTTGTTGATGCCAATGTAGTCAAAAGTAGCTGGGTTACCACTATTATGTTGGTAGTAGCAGACCCTTTTATCCTATAATTTGTATAGTGATTGGGAAACATGATGTCCAAAAAGAGTATGCATGTGTAAGGTTTTCCTTAGAGCTGGTGAAACCACGCCCAGGTAGAACCTGCTGCTTTTTGAGCCTTTTCCATTACAGGTATAAATACCCCAGGGGAGGGAAAAAAAAAAAAAAAAAGGGAAAGGCAAAAAAACAAAACAAAAATGAAGAATAGTTCAGTCTTGTGTACCCAGCCATAATGCATGCCAAGTGCTTCAGGCAGACAAACATTCTCACTGCTGAGATGCAAAACTCCTCTGGAGTTATCTGGATAATTAACAAAATAAATAACATGAAAAGTAAATCTGTACATATGTAAGAAAACTGAGCCGCATCACAACTGATGTGATATTTGAAAGAGTTTAGAAGTTTGAAAGATTTTTATTTTAAGTGGAGCATGACTACCCTGGGGCCTCTTCTGCTAATTAGTCAGCTGCAAATGAAGTATAGCACAGCTCTCACCCAGTAGATGCAGGGATTTATCTGTCAGTCAAATGTAGAGGTCACCCAAGCAGAGACACACTTCACGGTGACATCAAGAGTCTTGATTTGCTGTTCTCATTCTGGAAAGCAATCACACTGCAGTGACTAGAGGCAACTTACACAAACACAATGATGTTAACGCAATTGGAAATGTGAAGCCTTATTGCTTTGCACTGAAGTGGCCCAGTTCATGTTAGAAATACAGGACAATAATTAAAAATTTATTAGTAAGAGTGACCCACAGCTATATTTTGTTGATGGAGGTTATAAAAGCACCTAATTTTGTCATTCTCCCCCTGAAGTGTGTGACAAAGCAGAAGAAACTTGGGTTAGTTATGCTAAAGTTTGAAATTATTTCTGACTCAGTTTATAATTATTTGTTCCTAGGTTTTCCTCCACATAAAAATTACCTTTTTTTTCTAGGTTTAGAAATTTAATGCTTCGTTTACCAGGTTAGAGGTAACAAGATGCACTTTCACATTTGTTCAGCAAACCCAAATGGCAGAGGGATTTTTTTTGTGTCCAACAAAGGTCAAAATATTTCTGTTAGTAATCAAGCCATCAACTGGCCAAAGAATGTATTACTCATGTAATAAGCTTGTTGCTAGACTAGGTGAAAGCAATGGCCTAGGTAACACAGCTCTTGTGTTATTTGTTGCATGGTAGCATAAAAAACAGACATGAATACTCATTTCTTGCTAATGCCTTCAGATTCATTATAAATGAGGAAAATGAAATTAATGGGTTTGAGTTTATGGTGAATTTCCATTAGGGGATTGTGCTCTAGCTGCCAACTCATCTGTATTTCCTACAAATTAATGGTTTAACCACAGTGTCATTGTTGTTTGTAGAAAATAATTGATCAAGCCATGTAAAAGGTTTTGTAAAAGCATTAAAAAAAATGTGAAAATTCCCAGCTGACTCCTCTTGCTTTTAGGACAATGATCTATAACTACTTCTGCTTGATCCTAAATTGATGTGTAATTTTCAGAGATTGAGATATAGGATGTATTCATGGTTTCACAGTACCAGGAGTTAGAGAAATGAGACGTTGGAAAGGAAAAACCTTTGTCAAAACACAGATTCATATGTGCTGCATGTTGTGACAAAATACAGTTGTAGTACAAGGAAGCAGTTACACACCTTCTCAAAGAGCATTAAGAATGAAAAGACAAATGAGCTGCTTGTCCACATATCTGAATTATTTTGCTGTCATGCAATCATTTCTCAGAAGTGCTTTGTGTAGGACGGAGTATGGGTTATACAGAGGGGAAAACAAGGGTTACAACGAAGGAAGAACAACTTTAATCACAGAATTTGTTAACTCTGTCAGAACAACACTGCCCTGAAGGGACTTCAGGAGGTCACTTGCTGGTTGACAGTCAGATTCACAAAATGTTTGTGTAACCCTTGCTAAGACTCCTTCTATTACAGCAATGTCACACCATTCCCATGCCACTTAGTCCTTTAGTATCCTAATAATGTTTATTTCTTAATAGCTTGCCTGAACCCTGCTGCATTTTGAGCCCATTATTTCTTGCCCTACTTCATTAGGTCATGGAAAAGAAACAATTTCTTTCAGATATGGATCTACAATCCAAGGACTAATAGAGGCCAGCACTAGACACCTCTACATAGTCTCATAGGATGTGAAAGCTGAGAAACATTCCAGTACAGTCAATTACTGCAGAATTAAAAGATGCCCTGTGTGCTTTGTAATAATTCTAATAGTCAGAGCTGGGCCACAAGCTAAGCATACAGGCAAAGAAATTTAAGAAGTACTTAAGGACAGACATGCATAATAACCAGTAGGAAGCGCAGCAAACACACAGGGAAGGGACTGGTCAAATTTATGCAAAAAGTAAAGGTGACTCAGTGTTGTTGGATTTAGTATTGACAATATATATCACTAGTATATTATAGTGCTTTTGACATTTTGCATAATTAATTAAAAAACCTGAGCAGATAGCCCAGTCTTGAGTAGTGTCTGAGTGAATGATAGGTGATAGAGACAGACAAACAGTCAAAATCAAAATGGTTTAGTGTGTGGTTTAGACTGTGGAAGGTGCTAAACTGAACAGAAATCCTTTGTCAACAGCAGCCAGTGGGGAAGGATGTGCTGGTTTTGGCAGGGGATAGAGTTCATTTTTTTCACAGCAGCTAGTGTGGACTATGCTTTGGCTTTTTGCTGCAAACAGTGCTCATAAAACAGAGATGTTTTCATTACTGCTGAGCAGTGCTTATACAGTGTCAAGGTCTTTTCTGCCTCTCACACCACCCCACCAGCAAGGGAGGGAGCTGGACAAGCACAATCTGGGAAGGGATACAACTGGGGCAGCTGATCCCAACTCACCCAAGGGATATTCCATACCATGTGGTGGTGTGCTCAGCATATAGAGCTGGGTGAGGGAGAAGAAGGGAGGGAGGCATATTCAGAGCAATGGTGTTTGTCTTCCAAATAACCATTACATGTGATGGAGCCCTGCTTTCCTGGAGGTGGCTGAACACCTGCCTGACCATGGCAAGTGGTGAAGGAATTCCTTGTTTTGCTTTGCTCGTGTGCACAGCTTTGGCTTTAACTATTAAACAGACTTTACCTCAACCCATGAGTTTTCTCACTTTTACAATTCTCTTCCCCATTGCAGCCGGATAGAAAAGGGAGTGAGCAAGGGGCTGTGTATTGCTCAGTTGCTAGATGAGGTTAAACCATGGCAGAGGCTCCCCAGCACTTTCCTTCCTGTTTAGAGAATATGAAGTATATATTCTGCACAGAGACTGAGAAGTCTTCCCTTATCTCACTTTGCCATTTCTTGTGAAGGCCTGTCTCAATAGATAGCATATATCCACACTGGAGACTGATAGAATACAGTGAGCACTCCTAACACTGAAAGAAAAACCTTGCCTCAGCTCACCCCATCTCACTAAGGCTTTTCTGTCTGTACAAGAATAATTACAGAGAGAGAGAGCTTTCACCTCACCTCACCTTGTGAGTCCTTTTCCCCTGTGCAGTACACATTACCTCTCTGTGTGTTCCAGGGTACATTTATACCTAAAATAGCATATATTATCTATACAGACAAAAATGTCTCAGGCAAAATAAGGACATGTATTGCATATGTACATGTCTGTGCCCTGAGACAGGGACATGGAGCAGCCTCACAGAGTCAGTCAGATTGAAAGGGACCACAGTGGCTCATCTGGTCCAGCCTCCCTGCTCAAGCAGAGTCACCCTAGTGCACGTGGCATAGGATTGCATCCAGATGGTTCTTGAGCATCTCTTGATAGCGAAGTGAGAGAGAACCCCACAACTTCTCTGAGCAATCTGCTCCAGTGCACAGTCACTATAAAATTCTTCCTCATGTTCAGGAGGAACTTCCTGTGCATCAGTTTCTGCTCATTGCCTTATATCCTATTGTTTGGCATCACAAGGAAGAGCCTCGCTTCATCCTCTTGACATCCCTAGTTGAAGTATTTATATGCTATATAGAAATATATTTAGATATATATTCATGAAATCCTCTCTCAGTTGTCTCTTTCTCCAGGTTAACAAGCCTAGCTCGCTCAGCCATTCCTGGTAAGTGATGCTCCAGCCCCTCAATCATCTTTGTTGTCCGCCACTGGTCCCACTCCCGGAGCTCCATGTCCCTCTTGTGCTGAGGAGCCCAGACCTGGACACAGCACTCCAGATGTGCCTCACTAAGGCCGAGCAGAGCGGCAGGACCACATCCCTCTCCTCGCCCTGCCCCGGCCTGCCCACGGAGTCACAGATGAGGCACAGAGCCCTGCATACACAGACTAAGCGGGCCGGGGGTTTCTCCCCGTCACACGGGCCGTTCCCGCCGGCACCGGGTGAGCTGAATCCCCGGCGGGACCCGAGGCCCACCCGCTGCCCGCCATACCCTCCCTGCCGGACCGGTCCCACCCTCCGCGGCCGGGCCGGGCCGGGCGGGGCGCGGCCTCACGGCGGAGCCGCCGCCGGGGGGCGCTGCAGGCGGCGGCGCTCGGGGCCGCGGCGGCGCGCTCGGCGCTCGGGCCCTCCCGCGGCTCCGGCCTCGCTCGGCGCCCGGCGGTGGATCGGGGCGGCGGAGAAGGAGGAGGAAGGAGAGGAGCGGGCGGGAGCGGGACGCAGAGAAGAAGCGCTGCGAGGAGCCATGTCCGCGCCCGCCGGGCTGCCGCCGCGGCCCGCAGCCGCCGCCGCCGCGTTTTCTCCGGGCGGGCCCGGCAGTTCCTTGGAGGCCGCGGCCCCTGCGAGCGGCGCGCCGCGCTGCCAGAACGGTGAGGGACCGGCGCGGGAAGGGCCGCCCGCGGGTCCCCGGGACGAGCCGCGCCGCTCCCGCGGGGCTGAGGCCCCCGAGGGTGCCGGGCCCTCCCTGCGCGCTCTGCCGTCCTCCCGGGCGCGGTGCGGTGCGGCCGGCGCGCAGCGAGGCCCTTGGGCTGAAAGGCAGCGGGACCGCGGGGATAGCGCGGGGCCCGCGGCTGTGTGCGGGAAGAACTTGAGAAGGGGCAGCCTCTCCCGCTTCGCTGAGGGGCCGGGAGGGGGGAATGGTACCCGCACCCCTATCCCTCGCGGATTGGGATGTGCCCGGTGTCGTGGCGCCTGTTTTGTGGCCTTTCAGGAAGGCTCTGGAGGCCGAGACTCCTCCAGGCCTCGAGGCCGACAGTCGTGCGTGAGAATGGGCAGAAAATCGCGTATTAGGGGCGAGAGTACTCACTTTGTAGCTGTGTGTGGGTAGGCGTTCACACAACTGGATCTTGGGATTTGAGCTGAACAGGCAACACTGGACCAGTGAGATGTGGGTCACTGGAAAACAAAGGCAGAATAGTTTGAAGTCGCAAGATATTGGCGCCCATTTCAGGTAGGGAGGGAGTGATACTGACTGTAGTATGAATGAAAGCGATGAGTGTACACTTCCGCATTTTTAAATTGGTGGCTATAAAATCAGTTCTTTATTGACACACCTTGTTAACTCTTCAAAATGCCTATATAATAATCTCCTTGTAATATTCGTTTGGTATCTGAATGTGGCCTCTTATTTGCATAGAGTTCTAGTTCATACTGTTTAATCTTTGGTAGTCGTGCCATTTTCTGCACAGGTGTGTTTTCTGTGCAGGGTAGGGACCTACAAAATTTTTTACTTGAGAATTTTTCTTGTGTCCAAAAGGGTAGTTAAGGGCTAAGCGCATAAATGCCTATACAGTAGGTGTTGAGGCAGTCACTGAAGAAAATGAAGGTAAATAAATGCTAAGTTTTAAGGAGATACTGATGCCTCAGTTATATCCAAACTGGTATTGTGATGCTGAGGTTTGTAAAAATTGTTCAGAACATGACAGTTTACATGGCTTTTAATCAAAAAACATGTCATTATCAGGATACAGCTGCTACAGCATGAATAACCTGTGTTTTACAAAAACAAATAGAAGCTGTCATTCTATCTTCTCTTTGTGTTCTTAGCTTAATAATTTTAAAGAGCCATCATTACTATTTGTTGTTTTAATTCATTAACTCCATATTGCTGCTAATATTGATAGAAACAGCTTGTGTAAAACCAGGGCATAGACCATTTATTTTCTGCAAAATGCTCTTTAGTTCTGAGAAATGTATACAGTGTTCAATAACAGTCTTAAATATTTAGTGCATAACTTGGGGTTTTGTGTTCCTTTAGATGTCTTTGATGACATTAGTCAATAACCCTGAATTTTTCATTTTGATTGGTCTGTTGTCTGAGTGCTAATCTCCTGAAGTTACAACACAGGATTTGAGGTTTTGGAGTTTTTTTTGGGGTTGTTTTTTTTTTTTTTTTTTTGATGGAAATAGGAGAGGAAGTAGAGGGGAATAGCAATAGCAAAAGGCTAGTGGAAAGTTACGTACTGTATGATAGAAACTAAATTTCATGAACAGGATTGTCACTGTTTTTGAAATTTAATTTTATGTCACTGGAGTGGAGTTTAACTATAAGATCCTGGTGTGAATTGAGCTGTTTCTGTATTGGCTGAAAGAAAACACTGTTTATCTTTTCCTTTAGAATGCTCTGTGTTTTAATTTGATAAAATGTGATTTTTTTCAGGCAAAACTATGTAGTTGCTGCCATCTAATGAAAGAGAGTGCCTTTTGCAGAAAGCAAGCAACCTGTTATACATAGAGTGATATTAAAAAGGATGTTCAAGTTTGTTATTAGTGAATTTTGCCTGGTTCAATTACCAAGTCCATTTGAGATCCTTGGAGACTTCAGTTTTTGTTAAATTTAGGCGTGATTGTTTTGTTGAGTTTTTAAAAGTAACTTCTTGAGTGTATGGTATTTTCTTCTTCCTTCTCTCTTGCAAGTTTGGGAAGCCTTTTTCGTAGTCTTGAAAGTGGCTTTGTATTTAAGTGGAAAATGACCTATTTCCTAATTTCAGCATAACAAAATGGTTCTTGTTAAATCAGTACTGAAGGATGATGTATTTCTTCAGTAGTGATGGAGGACTTTAGCGCTAACAATTTAATGTATTGAAATGCAGCACTGAGAGAATAATTGTATTGAATTCCCATGACTCTTTCGAAGAATTTTTTCTGGTGCTGTCTACAGCTGGTTTGTAAGGCTGCTATTGGTATTTCTACTGGCATTTCGGAAGCAAAATTTTCATTATTATGTTGTTCAGCTTTTTCATCCCTCCTCAGACTGAGGATTGTTTTAGTCAATTTAACAAAGAGAACAGAGACATGAAAGATGGGAAACCTCTGAATATTTTGTGAAAATGGGAAGCTATGTGAATCCTCCTGAAGGAGGAGACACCAGTTCTGTGACTGAGCTGTAGTGAGAGCTCAGCACCACCTTCATCCGCTGGTTTGTTTGCCAGCAGTAAACAAGGGGCCTTTACCCCCTGCCTATGGTGTGAAGGACATGTGAGGAGGCTGTGGGAGTCTTTTCTGGAGGTGGGTAAGTTTTGGAAAGCTCACAGGTGGATTTAGATAGAAAGGCAGTTTGGTGGTGTAGCATCCATAGACTTCATGGATGCATATACCCATATGCTATGGGGTAGGTAGGGTATATGGCAGATGGTTGAATTATGCTGCTGAGGGAATGCATGGACATAAAAATCAAATGTGACCTTAGCAAACAAAACCTTACTAATTCACGTGGTGGTATAGCCATAGCACAGCTCCTTTTATTTTTTTCTGGGAGTTTGGAGTTTTTTGCATTGTGGCTCATCCCTCCCTTAAAAAGAATTAGGATTTTTGGGTTTCACCTGTTAATGTCTGTGTAGTTACACATTGTAACTTTATATAATTGCATACTTTATATAATAAGTGTTAATTTGTTTGGAGAAGGAGAGGTGCACTGCTTTTATTGCAGAGATGATATTTCAGAGATACAACTGCTGTGTACAGCTGAGGCTTTCAGCTCCTTTATGGAATTTTTTGAGATATTTGTCAGGTGTTTTGGAAGGATGACCTGAGACATCGTGGCTGTGCAATTAATCAGATTTGGAAATTACACTGAAGATGTGTTCTGATTTCCAGTGTTGAAGACTGTCTAGTTCGCTAGTCACTATTAGTAGCTTCAGCTACTAATTGCAGTACAAAAATTACTTTCTACTAACAGTCTTTGTAATCAAATGGACAAAAAACTCACTTCAGATAATGAGAATAATCTTTCATCTGTAATTGTAAAACTTGCTTTCAAAGGACCTACAGCTTGAAATCAATATAATTTTTCAAATGTTATCTGTCTCAGTGAGGTTTTAATCTGTGTGTTTATAGATATTTCTACTTAAAAATGTGAATAAAAAGGACTCTACATTCTATCATATAGAGACTGATATCTTGTGTTGGTAATTTAATCTCTGTTTATGATGTGTATTTTGAAACAAGAGCTAGATACTAGAAGACTTTGCAGTAGATTATTTGATATGCAACCTTTTATTTAGGAGTCATGTCCTCCTAAACCAGTTTCTAAGGTATACCTGCTTAGTTATTTAAATCTTCATATATCAGTAGAACAGATGCACATTATATTTTCAAATAAAAATCTTTTCTTGCCACCTTAGGTGGCATAGCTGCTTAAAGCCATAAACCTTGACACATGTAAATTATTGCTGTATTTTTGGGTTTGCTTATTCAGACTTTAAAAAGTAGGCCAAAAGTCTGGCAAAGTTGTTAATGGCTTACTAACTCAAAATCATTTTCCTTTAAAGGAGAAAAAACTACACAGCTCTATAAAGTAGCTCCCACTTTTTCAAGAAGAAGGTGAATCAGAAGCATAGCTCATACATACTTTCTTCAAAACTCGAGATAATTTTTTTAAAGCTCTTTATGCTTTTCCCCCAAGTGCCTGTCTGTATTTTGATCCAGCAGTCCAAGTTACTGTTCTGCAATTTTTAGTTCCCTTCTCTTCTACTCAACTTCCTGTCAGTTATGAAAGGGCATTCTTAATTTTACCAGAAAGCAATTTTGGGCAGTATGTTCCTTGCTTTTAGGACTCTGTTAACAAATTCATTATTAACATTGCCTTGCAAGTTAATCATAGGACATCTAGAGGTTCCTCGGAGGGCAGTGATTTTTCAGAATTTCAAGACAGGGGAAGTAATGCTTAAGGTTTGTAATCATTGTAAATATAAACAGGGGAATCAACTATTCATTATTACCTCAGCTGCTATTTAATTTGTGAGTAGGCGAGTGTTGTGTTTATGTTTTTATTGGTCAGGGACTGGGAAATAATGGTGTAGTCATTCTGCCTGATGTAAGCAATAGGGTGTGAGAATTTTAAGAAAGCAAGTTATCTGCAGAGAAGCATCTGTGGTTCACTAAAAATAAAAACGGGGTTAAGGAATGGTTCATGAGGAAGAACTTTGAGATTTCCCATTGAGCAGTTGGCTGAGAAAATCAGTTTGGATATAGTTAACATTTGGTCTCTAGCAGACAAGCACTTGTTTGACCCTTGCTGGGCCAGTATGTAATTAACCTCTAATGTTGCACAGCAATTGCAGTGATACCAGAGGTCAGTTTCTCTGATACCAACATCTCTTACACGTGATGTATCTTGCAGTAAATGAAAATGATGTCAAATGACAATTGTCAAATACTTTGTAATTTCATAAAACATCTGTTTTCCTGAAAACACAATACATAAGGCATAGAAGACAAATATAGTTGTCCTGCAACTCTTTATCTTGGTCACTGTATTGAAGACTTGTAAAGAAGAATACCCATATTGTTATGTATTGACGTACTGATTTGACTGCAGCTTTTCAGTTTCCATAATCAGGCAGTTTCTTGTAAGGCAAACTCTTGTGTTCAAACACTTAAAATATCAGTTTGGTGCTTATGGTTGCCCACTATTTTTTTAAATATTAACCTCCTATAAACTCTTAAAAACATTCAAAATACAGACAAGAGGTGAACAATCTTGGCATGGAAACTTCTTTCAAGAATGGAAGCAATCCATTTTTCTACTACTTCTTTGTGTATTTGCATTACTCAAATACTATATTTGCGGGCATTCTTGGTTTATTCTCTCTCTACTGATGAGACTCAAACTCAAAAATAGAAAAGAAGAAAGCAATTGTTAGTTCAAGCGCAAAGTCCATTGGGACTACTAGCAGATGCCCCTTTAATATGTGTGATGTTTTCTCTTCATTTCAGGTCCTATGCAGAGTCAGATGCAGTTCCCCTCTGGCTATGGCTCACATCTTCCAAACTACAGTGCGCCTTCAGGACACTATTCCCAAGTGCCCAATAAAGCTGCTGCTTCACATCTGGATAATCAGTACAGAGCCAGTTACTACCCTGGTTACTATTCAGCACCAGCACAAAATGTAATGACATCTGTGGGTAGCAACGTGTTGAATGCACAGGAGTCACATCAATTGTACAACAACACTCCTCCCCATTCAGGGGGCTCCAGTGACAGACCTGTTCAAGGAGCAGTATCATCTGCCTCCTACTTGCATGTGAGTGCTCAGCAGTCATATTCAGCATTTGATAATCACTACAGCACTTCTGTCAGCTCTTCAGTTGCATCTCAGGGATTTCCCCTTAATTCTGATCAGTATGCTATGCCCGTGGTTTCTGGTGCCATGTATCCTAATGTTTCCTATCCTCCTGTGGCTGCTGGAGGTGTGTATGGGCAGACATTTACCTCTCAGAGTCTACCTGCTGTTGGACAGTTCAAAGAGACAAATGCATTTTCTAGCCAGAGTACATCAGTACCTCATTCCCTTCAACAGCACGTTCCCATGGGATATAATACAACATTATCAACTGTTTCATCTGCTCAGGCTGTGCAAGACAACCTCAGCAGGAATCTCACCGGATCAGTTCCTAAAGTAAACAACCAAATAAATACAGGTAAGGTGCTACTTGAAAGATAGTGAACTGCCAGATTTGTCTGGGAAATACAAGTAATCTTGTGCTCTTGTTGGCTTGTTCATGTTCACTGTGTGTACATGTAATGTTGAGTACTGTCACTCATTCTTGTAGCTTTTCTAATTTGGTTACCACAGTCCTCACAATAGCAGCTATTTGTTTCTATTGAGAGATACAGAAAAAAACACTACTTAGGGGATGGTGTTGGTTTATTTGTGTGGTTTTTCATGTGAGTGGCCTCAGAAGGGAGCTTTTTCATGCAGTTCTGAAGGAATATGTTATTTCTGAAATATCTTTCACAAAGATACTTTTTCCTTTTCTGGTTAGAGAAGCATGGAAGAGATTGGAGATGTGGGAGTACCTTCCCAATGAAATATCTTGCTCTGCAGAGGAGAGAGCAATAGTCTGTGCAGGATTTGGTCTGATTTTCTTTCTAAACTGGGAATTTTCTGACTTCATGCAGTTTTGACTTGTGAAAGCAGACTGCAGCTTGCTTTCTCTACTGAAGAGAGATGTTACATAGCTGTAGGTTTCCTTCTTAATGCTAAATATTTCAGATTATAGTGTAACATTGAAACTGTGTTAGGAGTCCTAGTAGCTGAAATGTTAACAGACCAAGAAAGAATTAAGAAAGAATATGGCTTTGATAAAGCTTTTTTTGGGAAAAGCAGTTAAGCTTAAATGAAGCTCATTCAATCCACAGTTTGAATTTAGTTTCAGTATTGGTTCCCTCGCTCCCAAGAATAGGAGGTAGAGTGTCATTTAATATTAGTAGATTTGAATCCTCTACTGATGAGTGCTCTGTGTATTTTTCTCTAGTATTTTCAAAGCATGAAACAAAATATCATTTAACAAAGAAAAAATAGGGAGCTCCTTGAAAAGCTCCCGAAGTTACCAGCATTTCATGGTTATGCATAAAAATGGGTTCTTTCAAGGACTGGCCGAAAAAGTTGACTCTGTTCAGTGAGGAATGTGCAGCTGGACTTGACAAAATGCAGGTGTCTTTCCAGAATAGCGCAATATGCAATAGTCATATGAAAACAACTTATTTTTTGTTCAAACTGTTACTGTTTTATTTACAGAAGTTTTAATTCCAATGCTTGTTCATTTTATTTCCTGTAGAGGTGTCTTGAAGTCATTTGTTCATGGCTTTTTTTTTTTGCAATGAGTAGCTGTTTTAAAGGTGAAGCAGTGGAGCTGACCAGACAGTGAAGAGCAACATGAGCAGTAGTTTTATTTTTGAACCATTCAGTGTTGCTCTTAAGGGGGTGATTCAGTTTCAAGGAAAAGTAGTAATATTACACTTGGATTTCAAGGAACTAATGATAGAATTGGTTGTGATAATGCTGTGTCATGGATACTCACTTTGCAGTTATGTTCCACTGTTTTTGTTGTACTTGGGTCATACTGCAGTCCTTGGTTGGTTTGCCGGACTGTAGGCCTCAATAGTTACACCACATGTAGACTCTTTCTGGGCTTGTAAAGCTGCTGATAGAAGCATGCCCTGTGCTTCATTGCTCAGTGCACAGGTTTCTGGAAGTGATTCATCTGCAAAATAATTTTTTTTCTTTCCCCTGAATTCTGGTTCAACCTCAGGACACAAATGAATCTGTCTTTCCTCACTAAGAAAAGCAGATAAACATAACAGCTGACAGCAAGGCTGAAGGAATAGCATGACAGTTTTATTACTAAACCTTGAACACTTTAAACCATTTTTGATGTCTGTGGCTAAACAAACTGCCTCCAATTATACCTGTTTTCTTTTAATCTAGAATTCAACATCTTTGGCTAAAATATACTAAAAATCCAATTGCTACAACACCCCAATAGTAAAATACTTACATAAATAATTACAAATAAATGCATAATAATTTAATTGTAAAGTAATTATTGTAATTGTTTGATCCTGGTATAATTGGTTTGGTTTTGAGATGCTGAGATGCTTTCTAAATTTCCCAGTGCAGTCTTACTGTTCTCAGATGGAGTCATTTTATATATAGTATTATATTTGTTTTCAGCCTTTAAGAAAAGGAGTTGGATTTTGAAAAATATTTGCCAGTTCGTGTACATCCTTGGAAAGTGTATGGATACAATGCACAAGGAGCATAAGGAAATAATGAATGATCTGTTGGAAGGAAACTTTCTGAATATTTCATCCTCCCTGCTTTCTTTAGGAAGAAGCAATGATGGAAAACAGTTGCCATCTGTTCTGTGCATAGTTTTTTGCTAAACTACTTGAAAAAAATATTTGCTGAAATTCATAAGCGTGCTTTCTATGGCTGTGTAAAGAAACTTGGATACAGTATCTGCCTGTGCTGTGAAAGATGCCCTTACAATCTTTGAATTATAAATAAGCAAATTGCGGACAGATTGCCAGTCAGAATGCTACAGTTTTAATATATTTTTCCAAAGCAGTTTTGTACAGTCAGGACTGAAAGCTCTCTGTGATGAAAATGAATCCTTTATGTAGAAGAATTATATGTTAATAAAATCTGTGTGTTCAAACAGGACTTAGTCAGGAAGCTTAGGCTGGCAAGAGTTTTTCAGAAGTTGTTTGATTTCTGAATTGTTTTTTATTTCAATTAAAGTTGTCACCACTAGACTTGAAATGGTTTCTTTAAAAATCCAATTTTATGTATAGCCTTGCAAAGCCTCCAGCATGTTGAATTTACTAAGATCAAACCTCTTAATTTCTGTATGTGGTGTACTAAGGACACAGAACTGCAATAAAGTATTTTCCTAAGACTTTAGCAGGCCCTTTCTGAAATAGCTGAAGTATTTTCGGCAAGTGTGCTAAGATTTCACTAGAAGAAACCAGATTTATTTTAAGAGGATTTTTTTTTTGCTGGTAGTTGACTGCTCTTGGTGAGTAATAGCCAATGAGAATAATTTTCTTTGCTTTAGGAAGTATAAATAAAGTAGAATATAAATATCTAATTTTAGATTTTTTTATTGGAGGTTTAAACTAAATTAACCCTGAAAAATCACTCTTTTATCTTTAAAATCTGTATTTCAGCAGAACAGTCTTGGTAAAAATCTGTGCAGGAATGTTATGCTATGTAAATTACATACTTTGTATTATTTTGGTTTTTTGTCTTTCTTGGTCAATAGCTTTATTAAATGTTTTTCCAGTTTATTTCAGCTGAAATCCTAACACTCTCATTATTCTTGGTACTTATCAAGTTAGCAAGGATGTCAGCCAGGATGCCTGAATTTTACCGTACTCCTCTGTGAGGAGAGGGGGCTGGAGGACTCTTGTGGGTATATGGCAGGAGTTTCTTTGCATCCTGGTGTGGACAGTCTGCTTGAGCAGGAGACACTCTAATTTCATTATCTCACACGCAAACTTCCCCTTATGTCAGATCAGGACGTAAAGTCCTTGCTGCCCCAGTTCCGTAGGAACGTAGGCTATAATCCTGTAAATCTGCTAATATAGGTGTGGTTGAAAAAAGGGGAAGGACTGCAGCTAGTACTGAAAGTCAGGGGCAAAGGATGCTGTTGGAAAACAAGCTGCAGGGAGGTGGTGCCTCACTCCTTAGAAATTATGTTGTGGTGGCTGAAGGGGGTGTGTGGGGTTGTGAGGGCTGGAAATCAAGACCACAGCTGAAGCAACTAGAGAAGAATAATTCTCACATCTTCTGACATTTTGAGGAGATGCTGTGGTGATACTTTTAAACTATTACCTCTATGTCTCCAGTTAGAAATTGAGTTACAACTTTGTGATAGTGAAAAATGATGAATTACAATGCTAATTTGCCCCAGTTCTACAGATTCTTTCTGTAACATGTCTTTTAGCTGTAGATCATTATGCTTGATTATTGTTAATGCAAGAGTTGTTCATGGTTGAGAGGCATGAAAGGAAAACTTCAATACACATTGCAAGCGAGGAAATGGGGTTTTAAATGTTAATTTTGTTTGGGTGTTTCCTTTGGTCTTGGTTGCTTACAGCATTTAAAACCTTTAGGGAGTCACCAAATAAAGTCTAATACGTGATTTTCCAGGTTGGATATTTTTTGAAGAAAAAATATTTTTTATTTCTCAGAGTTTAGAAACATTTATTTTACAATGCATTTAGAAGAGTCACATAATTTTGAAGGCAATTGGATAACCTTTGCTTGAGAATAGATATTAGTACTTGGCAGGAAGGCATTACATCTTCAGCTAATCCAGGTGTAAATTTGTTTTGGCTTTGAGCATGTGACACTGACATTGCAGCATTTAACGCTCTCTACAGCAGTGCTTGATGCTGGCAGCATCGCTGTATTGGCTTGCATGTGGAAAATACCATCACCCTACAAACAACTCTACAAAAGCTGGGTGAGCACGTGGATGTGGCAAAGCACTTCCCTTGTCGTCTTGCATATCTTGCTTGAGGAAGCTGCTATATGAAGAGCATTCCTGCTGACAAGTTCTGAAGCTCCCATGAGGAATCTGCAGGACACTGCATAGAAGCAGAGGTTATAGGAAGTCCATTGCAGTAAAAAAATGCTTTGTATGTTCATTGGGAAAAGACATCATTTCAATTTTGATAGGACATGCGAAAAAGCCATGTGTATGCTCAACATCAGATTTTAAAATTGAAAAATATATTAAAGATAATAAAGATGTGTGCTGTAAATTTTGGCTGTAAATAATAAAAACAGAAGGATCATTTTAAGCTGCCTCTTCTTCTTCACCCTCTAAAGGAAACTTCTACTTGCCCATGAAGTTCTTTGAAATATCACCTCCATTATTCAAGGAAAAGTCAATGGCCATATGAACTACACAGCTATATGTGCAGAAGATGCTATATATGCAAAGTTAATAATACCTCCACATCCTCTAGCAAATTTGGAACTTAAACAAGTACTCTACAAATGGAGAATTATGATCTTGCTTAATATCTGTGTTTGTTTACTGAGTACTTTTGGTAAAACCATTTCCTTTCTCTTCTTTTTAACAGCTTGGTCAGTCAGGGGTTTTTTTTTTAGAAAGAATCATAATACAGATTTTCTCAATTTATAAGCGAAGAGAAACCCTTAGTTGAGAGCTAACTTAATTGAAGTTATGTTGTCCTTGTCTGATAGGAGTTTCAGCTGGACTATGTCAAATCTCTCAAAGCATTAATCTGACCTTTTTTAAAGCAGATTATATCTAGTCCAGATGTCTAAAACACATCAGAAGTTTTGTGGAGTATTCAGCATTGATTGAAACAGAGTGCGTGGAATATGAGTCTCATAACTGAATACCCATATTGCAAAGTGCCAGCACTGGAAGGGAGGCATAATACGGGTCTACTGCACAAGGTTTCCTCCCATGGGAAGAATGCTGAGGGGTGTATTTCAGGTGGACTACATTCCACTTACCTGGGAAGTGTAACTTGTAAAAGCACAGCATTGTGGGGATATATCAAAAAGAAACTTCAGCTTAGTCTTGCTCATGCTGCATCATGCTTTCTTTGTTTTTTTTTTTTTTTTCATTTGTCACAGCAATTTGTTCATTATAATGGACTTTTAGCACTGTAGGTATTGAATTTTTTAAAGCAACCAGTCTTTCCATAGATATTTGTTTGAAGGCATCTCTCTTTGAAGTACTGTATTGTTTTTTGTAGTTACTGTGGAATCAAATGTGATTGCTTGTGCATTGTAATTGTCTGTGCAAGTACATACAAAGGGTTCCTGCTTTCTGCTGTTGTTTTCAGGTGGCATTGACTCTTCACAGCCTGTGCACTCAGTGAGCCAGAATGTTCCATTTACCAAGCCTGGAGTTGGGACATCTGCTTCCTCTGCTGTGATGTCCTCAGTAAGGTCACCTGCTCCAAGCCTGTCTTCAAAGCCACCATCTTCACCATCTGTTACACAGTCACGAGAGCTGGCCCTTCAGGAAGGTACTAAAAGGAAATGGGAAGTCCCACTACAGGCTTTTGTTGTATTCCACATGCACACATGACTGCTGGAAGTTTTATTGCTGCTTTTCTGTTTTTAACTGGAGCACATCTCTGGCATCTCATCAGGCTCCCTGAGTGGTGGTGTTTTATGTTACCTTGGTTTTAGATTCTCTTCGTGTTTGTGTTTGATTTCCTTTGTTCATGTGTTGCCTTTGTCTTGTTGGTAGTCTTACATGTCTCTTGCTCAAAAAAACTTTCTTTTAGTTCCCTTATTCTAAAAAAACTGCTCACTACTTTAAGTTTTTAGAGGAAGGTCTTAAAATTAGCTTGTCTGTATTGGAAAATGAATTGTAAACTAGAAATCTGCTAGTTTGTGGAAACAGTGAATTTGAGGATTAAGTTCAGACTGGTAGAGTTGTTATCTTACTGCCTAGTTGTAAGTGCCCATGGAAAGTTGCTGCAAGAATTCTTGCGGGAAACCTGAGTGTTTGTATAAGCTCCTTCCTATTCTGATGTTGGCAGTATCTTGACAAAGAATTGATTGGCTCTTGAGCCTTCTTCAGTTAAATTAAACTTTGCCTCTTGATTATTACATGTTTCTGTCTCTAGTATTCGAAATTTAATTGACTGCATGACGTTTTTTTCCTTTGGCCATGTTTTCTCTTAGCAGTTTCAGAATTTTAAATTCTTATGGAAAAGGACTCTGGCTGAGGGGTGGAAGTAGGCATTAATTTTGTCAGAACAATGTGGTATCTCTAGTGTTCAAAATAATTGGCAACCGCATGGTGTGTGATTGTCACAGTGCATTTTTTTTATTCTTAAATGACAGAAACCTCTGACGTAAATAACTAAATTACCCCTTTTCCTCAGTTTTCTCCTTTTTGGTGATTACAGGTTGTTCATCAATCATTTCTATATATATTGGAGGAAAAAAATTATTCATTGCTATAAAGTCCTATGTACAGCGTATCATTTTAAAGAAAATCTGTCAATTTTTGGAACTGTGGTTCTTGCACAGTTTTATAGTTGATTTTGGTGCAGGATAGATTTTGTGTTGTAGGTGTGCTTGCTAGAAAAAAAGTGTTCCTTCTTTTTCCAAAGAAATTGCAAGCCATGTTTTTAATAAGAAGGATTTTAGCTCTTTAACTGTGATTGCCTTGATGTGCAGTGTGTGTGTTCTGGAAGTAATTCCTGTGAAATGTGTGAACACCTGGTACAGCAGCTACAGATCAGTGCAGTGGCTGCTGAACTTCCCTAAATTCAAATGCTTCCACCAAGTGAGAGTGAATGCAGTAAGTAGCTGAATGAGCACATTTTAAAAACAACAATATAAAGATAAGTTGTCAGATGTTTTTATTGATCTAATATTATCTATTTACATATAATCACACATAAGTTTCTATGTTCAGATGATGGTTTTATGAGCAGTGGAAGACGTCAAACTCTTTGCTAGTTTTGTTTGAAGAGTCTGAAATAAATCATGTGCTCTTGCTTTTTTTTAATCAACATCTTTTTTATCAAAAATTAAATGTGGTAACTATTTGTGGAAGTGAACCTACTGAAAAACCAGAACACATGTACTAAATATTTGTCTGGGTTAGAATTCCAAATATGTTCCTCCTGCAGTAATCAGACGGACTTGATTTTCTAAATTATAGAATACCATTATCTACATGAAAGCATTCTGAAAAAACCCAGTTTGAATTAATTTTTTAAGTATTTCATTGTTTTAGGCTCCTCTTGGGGCATTCCTTTAAAAAATTAAATATTCTAATTATTTACTTGCTTATCTTCTAACAGGACAAAAACCTTAAGAAGTATTCAAGCCTATTTAATTTTACATAAATATCTGTACTAAATTTATGTTTGAAAAGCTTTTATGGTGTGGGTGATTGAACTTAAAATACCTAAGTAGTTGTTTATTTTACAGGCAAATGTGTTGTTATCACAATTTATCTTCTGTGTCCTGCCACCTACATTTCTAGGTGTCTGAATTATAGTAGGATAAAGCCTTTGAGTGCAATGTTATTATATCACAGGTACATTGCTTGCAGGGTTTAGAAATTTCCAGTTTAAGAAATTTGTAATGATTTATGTGGTTGCATTTTAGGCCAGATTTGTGGAATAACATAACTCAAAATAAATAATTCTTTCTAAATTGGTTTTTGCAGTTCTAAAAGTGGGAGATTTTAACACCATTATCAAATCTGTAAAAGATACTAAGCAGAACTGAGTTGTCGCAACAGAAAACATGATTAGGTGCATGATGGCACTTGGAATTGCTTTCTGCAGCCACCCATTTCTGCCCTCAATTGCTTTCTCCCCTGTGTTGGTCTACTATTGGCATTGCTGGGCAGTGATCTAGAATGGGAGACTTTCCCACCTGCCAATGACTTTTTAAACTACGTTGTTTTTCAGCCAGATCTATTCTCCAGAGGTTTTTTTTTGACTGGACAGGTGTACTAGCACAGCACAGTCTCAAGGGCAGAAATCTGTAGTACTGTTGGCAATGAAAATAAATCTATACAAACTCTGGGAAGAATCAAACCAGCCTGGTCTTCACAGCATTCATAATGACATAATTCATGATTCCTAAACTTCTATGTTGCTAGCATATGTTTTCAATTTATTTTCTTCTGTATTCTTTCTGAGCACCTGCATCCTTAATGCATGTGACCAGTAATGAATAATCCAGTCCTTTTCTCTCATCTGTGCATGCTTGGAATTTTTACATTGGCATGTATTTTCCAGGTATATATCCTGTCTTTCTCCTTCTTATCTATATCTGTAAAGACATACATGATGTCTTTACACTCTCACACTGGGCACATCTACTTTTACTTTGGTTCTTGCTGTTAAAGTGCAGCCATTCTTGTCATCCTGAATTTTTACCCTTTTACTTGCGTGTTAATTATTTTAAGGTAGGGTTTTTTTACCTCTTTTGCAATAGTGCAGTACTGTTTTATTCCTCAGCAGTTCTCCCAGGCCTGAGAAAAGACATTGTCTGTTAATGTATTAGCTCTAGTCTGTTCTTGCACAGATAATGATTTTCTTGTATTCTTCCCAAGTGCACTCAGTAAATTTATAAAAGATGGGACTAGAAATTACTCCAGTTAGCCCTGTGTTGTAATAGTATGGAAAACTGAAGTACTGAATCTACTCAGTGGCACTTTGGATGATTGTTCATTCATTGTGTTGACTACTTGAATTACAGAGAAATTTGATTGGAATTGTACAAGTATTAATGCACTAGATATAGGAATATAATGCCCATCTTTTCTTGCACCACTCTCTATGAAAGTTTACCTTCTCAATAATGTTGTTTCATAGTTTTGCTTTCTTTTCTTTTTACTTCCAGTATTTGAGTAGATACTCTTCACCTTGATTCTGTTGGTGTTTTTAAAGTGAAATTAAAATGCTCCTCTTGGGTCCATTTGCTAACCATTTTTGAAAGAGCCATGAAACTAGACCCATTTATAGACCATATTTTAAATAAAATAAAGGTTGATACAGTTGATTGAAGTCATGAATGGGTATATTATTTGTTACTATGATGGGTTCAGATTATACATAACGTAACACTTCTGTAAAGCTTTATAGTATTAAAATGAAGAATGCTACTCATTCGTGCCACAGTACTTCTACAGACTGATGGAGCCCCAAATTCCCAAATATTTGAAGAGTTTTGGATGCTTAGGATATTTTCTCGCCATTGTAATCCATTAGATTGATAAGAGTGAAACAGTGATCATTTGCATTTATTTAGGATGTCACTGCCTGACTAAAAGCATATCTAAAATCCTTGCTAACCGTGCCTTGTCACAAGAAAAATGTAAGATTTCTTGAAGATGCTGAAAATGCATCAATAACAAGTAATGTAGGACTTTAATTGTAAGCCATTGCTGCATGCTTCACTCTGTTTTGAAGTGGTATGTTTGTGTTGCCTTTCTGTATTGCTCACATATGTTTAGAGTAGATACTGTAGAAGCAAACAAAAAATCTAAAAAAACCCTAATAGTTTGTGCTGTGGAGGTGACAGCAGTAACAGTTGCCGCGTTGTCACCAGATACTAGAAGTGCAAGGTGTAATCACATGCTTATAAGCCCAAATTTAGGTACTTGTGTAAACATAAGACAACCCAAATTTTCAGGTTGACCTAGCTTTAATTTCACTGATTGTGTTGTGCTCTCTGTATGTGTGTTTGTACTCTTGCGTGTGGCAACAGCAGTTATATTTCATTCATTTCTGGCAGAATCCAACATGAGTTATTCTTGTCTTAAAAGGAAGAGGTGTGCCAAGCAAAAGTTAATACTAAAAGTTTTCATAATATAATTTGAATTTATGTGAAAATAACGCCTTAATTTCAGTGTATTAATTTATAAAAGTACTCCACTGGATAAACTGGTATTAAAAAGATAGGTAGGAAGTCTGTGTGTTTAATTTCCTGATACACATGCACATACACATATATAAAATTATCTACTAACTTCCATGTGCTACTAATATTTTACTGACGTAGCCCACTAAAAACTGCTTCTAGGGTTGTAGATTTAACTTGCTGCATGCTGGGATTTTTTCTGGAACAGCTGATTTTTCTCACTTTTAATGCAATGATTTGTGACTTCCGTTTCTCGTCTTTCCTGTCTGTCTGACTCTGATGTTTGTGCTTTCCAATTCACAGGCATGCAGTATGGTGGATATGTTAATAATCAAGCTAGCTCTGCACCAGCTCCCTTGTCATCAAGTTCAGATGATGAGGAAGAGGATGAGGAGGATGAGGAAGCAGGTTGGCTTTAGCTTTACACCAGTATCTTGTTATCTTTCTACTTAAGGTTTTCCCCATATTTCCATCCCCTGAAACTTTTTCTTCCTTTAATACAAAGCATCACCCTGACTCTTCAGCTTGAAATTTCCCAGCTGTTACTATAATCAAAAATAACTTCAGTAGTGACCAATAAATAGGTCAATTTTTTGTCACGTTAATATCAGATGTTTTATGAATCTAACAAAGTAATATTTACAACTTGCAAGACTCCCATATTTTTAGTATTTTGATTTGCACTGAGTTTTAACTGAAGATAACTAGCAGTAGAACTTATACTTACTAATTGTTCAGGTTAAGATACCAGATGGCATTTGTATCATTACGTTAAACAGTGTTTACCTTGTTTCTCATTTTATGCATAAGGAACTCATACAATTAAGGTAGTAAACATTGAGAGGTTGTAAGTGTGCTTTTTAGGACAGTAAATTAATCTGTGCTGGTTTTCTTCTCCTTCTAAAGGTGTATGTCTCAATGGTCAGGCTCAGAGGTTCACTTTTAATCTGCTTGCTTTGTAGAAAACTTTAAAAGTTTGTTGATTTTTCATTTTTAAGAAGCAGTTTGTCCTGACTGGTTGAAGTGTTACATACTTGGTTGCATTTTGCCTGTTTTGTCAGAATGACCTGGTTTTGTGAGTTTAATGTTTCTCACCAGTTTAGTTAATTCCATTTTGGTAACCTTTTCTTTTGGAACTAAAGAAGTCTTTACTGACTACATGAGTGGTAACAGTATAAAAGCTTCTTTGAGATAAACGTGAGACTGCTACCTTTGTTGATAGGTAGAAATAACAGCACATACCTTGTACTGCTGGTTTTTAGTATTGGTTGGGAATAGGAAACTATTGTAGCTTTTTCTTTAATTTTATGATACATGTTGTCAGAAAAAAAAAAAACAGGGCCAGTTTTATTAAAATAATTAAATTATCATCTAGAATACTGTGAAAATAGTGTACTGATAATATTTCTCAATATTTAATTATTTTCAGTATGTATACTGATAATGATTCTGCGAAGAATGGAACAAAGCAATGGTGACATCCAGGTCATAATTAAGAACAGTGTGTTGGGTTTGCCTGCCAAGGTTTCTGTCCAAATGATGTTGATTGGGTTTTTTATCAATTGTAACCTTTTTCTCCTTACCTTGTTCCCTAAACAAAGTTTCATACTCCCTACCATCATTCCGTCTCAAGTTCTGTACTTCACTAAAACCTGTAGCCTTGGAGGTATCATTGCATTTAAATTTATGTTATGGTAAAGAGTAAAAGGGCACCCAGGTTCCGTATGGAGGCTGTATGATTAATTAGCAGCATACTGTTTTATGCCCTGTCAGCAGGAGCTAATGTAAATCCTTAACACATCTCAGCAGACAAATTTCTGGCTTGGACTGTCACAGTGGTTTTATGAAGAACAGGTGCTGGAAATGTGGTTGTTTGTGTTCGTGTAACTTCTCAACTCTTTTATTGACCTAACAAAAGTGTATTTTGACTTTTCTGTGGTAAGACTTAGAAAAGCTTTAAAAGCCCTAATCCTGATCAAAGTAAAAAAAGTCATGAATCTTGATTCCTTCAATCAGAATCTGTTTCTATAGAACAGAAAATAAAATCTTGCAATTATGTTCTTTAGCAACCTCCAGGATTAAAAAAAAAAAGAAAATTTACGGTGAAAATCTGAAATCTAAGATTGTGTGAATGTCACAATTAAATTTTCCTTTAAATAATATATTATTGTTGGTCTTATGGATTTTATAAATAGATTTTGTATTTCTTAGTTGAATGCTTTAAAGGCAAAATGCTCAATAATTATCTGTACTGTCAGGATGGTGCCATGGTATTTCTGTGTCCCAAATGTCAGTGGTGTCGTGTTTTCATATGCAGTCTTTTCACTTGGAAGTCTCAAATGTTTCACCATGTTCCATTGAAATTTTCCCTTGAAATACTTTCAGCTTTGCAATGGGATGCGTGGTCATGGTTGATCCTTCCAAGTAGAACAGTATTAGTGAATCTTTTCAGTCTTTTCTGCCACAAAAATTATATATACAATTTTCTTTTCTTTTCCTCAATTCTTAAATAGACACTTTTTTCTATCACACTTCATGACTTGGTGTGTTTTAAAGAGAGCATACATTTAATCTTCTGGGCCCTTTTTTCATCGGAAATAAATGTGCGTGAAATCATGTTGGAAGAGATGTTTTAAAATAATTCTTTGACAGATGTTTTAAGTAAGATATTCAAGATCTATACATAGGTTGAACTAAAAATTAACCAATTGAGTCTCTTCAATCCTAACAGCTATGTATGTGCTCATTGTGCTTTTTTATATCTGCCTAGTTAACTTCTGGTACTTAATTTTCCATAGTTGCTTTTTACTTAGCTACTTTAGGCTGAGCTAAGAGTAATTGTTTACACCGACTGAAGCTCAGACTCTTGTCAATGATAATGGAAAATAGAATCTTTAGACTGAAAGGAAAGCTAGCTGTTAATTAGAATGATACAGAAAGGTGGGAAGAATTAAATCTTTGTCAGTTTGGCTTGTAGGTGGATAATCATTCTGAAGATGATGGGAATCTTCTGTTGTTTGCAGTTGTGAAGAAAGTTGTGAATGGACTGTTTTTAAAATGTGCATGGCCTCAGTTGATATAGTCTAGAAAGAACTTTTGGTTTAATAAAAAATTATTTTTTATTTCAAGAAGCAACTTTTTTCATTGTTTTTGTCTTTTTCCCATTGATCTCTCTTGCTGTTTGTTGGGCATGTGCTTGTTTGTTTTTAGTATCTTGCTGATTATATTTTCTCCCTCTCCTCTTTACAGTAGTAATAGTTTTCAAGTCTTAGGGCTGAAGTGGTGGGTTTTTTTCTGAGGATCTTTCTTGACAGTTTTTTATCCAAGATTTTAGGAAAAAAAATGCAGTCTTTTATTCATCAAAAGTTTGCTATTTTTGATATCCCTAAAGTTAAACTATTTTTCTCCCCCAGCACTTGATAGTTCCTCTACTACAAGCAGTGCCTCTCCTGTTCTGAACAATTATGATGCTCTGGAGGGAGGTGGCTATCCAGGTAAGCAGTTTGTTTTGAATTACTTATTCAAGGACATAAATGTGGTTTTTTATTGTTTCTGGTGTTACTTATTGATAATCAGCAAGTAGTTGAAAGCCAGTGCCTATGAAAGGAACAGGGGAAATCATCAGAGGAAACATACATGTCTTTTTAAATAATTTCTCACAGTTTTAACACTGAAGTTAATCTGACTATTTAATAAAACTTCCCTGAATCATAAGTCATACTTTCCATTGTAGTATTGAGGGTAGTGCTGAAAATACGCTAAGTGTGAAAGCAGCATATTTTTGCTAGATTATACTGTATTCCTGATTGTGTTGTTGACATTAGGAGCTGATAATAGTTGCTGACACATCACAGAAGTTTTGGGAGACCAACAGTATCAGCTTGCAGAGATGCTTGGATCAGGTTATTGTCTTTTATTTTTCTTCATTTAAAGAAAATGGCTGCTGTTTTGCTTACTCTTTGCTCTAAAAATATCAGGACTGTCAGGTTGGTGCTAAATTAACTTACTGGCTGACTTGGTCTTGAAATCTGTAGAGCTGCCATTTTGAGAGCAAGTGGAAAAGATGCTATTCAAAGTATTTTAGCCAGTATTTTAAATTAATAATTGGATTAATTTGGAGGCCCTCCTGGCTCCTTTGTCTTGTTCTGGCCCCTGGGAGTGTCACAGTAGTTTGCCATAGTTTGATGGGTTCCTGATTAAAGTGAGAGCTCTCTCAGTTAGAAAGCTGGTATTGTTATCCACATAGAGTCTAGCAGGACTACAAATTCTATACCCTCTGGCCTAATAACTAACCATTTTGGTTCTGCTGAAAGCATATTCTTAAAGTAACTTGTTCCTTTTATTTTTTTAAGATAAACAGAGTCAACATTAGGTTACTTAAATCTGTTGCAGTTTTTTTCTTGTTTTATTGGGGTTTTCCCCTCATGGAGTGTTCATGACAAACATAGTTTATTGGCAGTTGGTTTCTTGAGTGCTTTGTTCCGTTGCTTGTACTTTTCCCAGTTGACTTCACCAAGTTTAAATTCTTCTGAAACTTAGCTCACATCTGTAGACATTTCAAAAGAGTACTTTGATCTCGTTACAGCTGTTAAGTTCACTGTGGATTTAGGTCTATGTCTTACTTTCAGTTTGAACTTGAAAAATAGCTGAACTAAGCTGTGCTGCAGGTGTATACAAGAGAAACTTGCATCAGGTTAAAACTTCAAAAGCGAGCATGCTTTATTTCTCCTCTACCATTTATGAATACTGTCAAAATATAAGGCTAAACCAATGGAGCTCTTCTCTAACTGTAGGCACAGTTTTCCATGAAGTCATGTAGAATCATGGAATGATTCTAGTCATGCTATGACAGTTTTCAGAAGTGGCAGAGGGAAGATTAAGCATGAATGGTCTTGTTTGTGGTTTATATCAAATGTATATATTGGAATAAAATGTGGTTCTATTTTTATTCAATTAAAATGTTTTTTTTTCAAGTTGCCTCTTTTTGTAAAGTAACATTTTGTTTGTAGTGACACTAGTCCCCGGTCATCTTCTGTACACATTTTGTAAAAACTCTTGAAGTAATATTTCTTTTTAATTCCTTTTTAAGTGCAGAAAAATAACTTGATGGATAATGAAAAAACTTATGAATGGCAATGTTGTTTTGAAGCATTTAGGAGTTTACATTTAAATTAAGAAGGAAATAATAAGTATATTCAATACCTGTGGCATTTCTTTTGTCTTTCCAGAGACACGTTCTGTGACTGGCAGTCCAGTTCCCTCTCCATCAGTCGTCCAAACATCAAAAGCTTCTAAGCCCTTTGGTTATGGATATCCAGCACTGCAGCCAGGCTACCAAAATGCAACACCACCTACTCCTGTGCAGCCCAGTAATCCAGGACACCATTCTGGTTTTCAGCACTATGCACAGGCTTGTATTCTTAATTTTAAAATTACTTCATTAAGTAAATTCCTGCAAAAACCCATTTCTGTGTGATATATTTCCCCCTTATTTTCATATTTCATATTTTTATCGTTTCTGAGACAATAAACATTAGGTATAATATTGATGTTATATTCATGTCTGGTTTTAAACTTACTGGAAGGCTTTTGAATGAAAGTTTTAAGTGTGCCTCCAAGTAGTTAGGCTTAACAAGTTTGCTTCACCAGTTGTTAGCAAACTCCACACTGTTAAGGTTTGATGTTTGAAAGAGCTGAACTTTATAGGAAACAGTGAGGAAGCATAAAGTATTTGATCAATAGATATCAGGGCATTGCTATTGGCTGTGATCTCAAGCATTAAATGATCTTATGAGCAAGGTCATAAGGCATAGCATGGCCAAGGGTCCAGATAAAAGAGCTAGCAGAGCTTGTGCTGGCTGTATGTAGTGGAGCAGGCTGCCTGCATCTGCTCTGTTTTCCTCATAAAGATACCTCCAAACACCCAAGAAATTGGGTACAATCACCTGATTCCTGTTGTACACGTGATTCCCCAGAGACCAGTGGCAGAAAAAGAGCCACGTACTGAGGCAAGACACACATGCTGAAGAAGGGCAGAGGAATGTATGTGCGAAGGGGTCTAGAAAAAGAAATGTACTGATACACAAATCCTTCTCTTTGAAGTAAGGGCCAGATGGCAAAGACAGTGAAACTGCTGTGGTAGGTGATCAAAATTCCTTACTGCATGTAACATCCAGTAAGGCTTTCACGATCACAGGCATAATGTGAAATGTGACTTGGAAGAAATATTTCATTTAATTTTTTTTTTTAATTGAAAGTGTTGGCTTCATCTTTACTGTAATATGAGATGAAGTTAGGCTCTTTCAGGAGCACACAGTAAAAGAACAGCAGTTGCTTCAAGTGAATAAAGGTTGGACATATAAAGAAAAAATGCTTCAGGATGAGAGTGGGGAAGCACTAGAACAGATTGTGTTGTGAAATTATCAATCTTTGAAAATTTAGCTGGATGAATCTATATGAGCAACCTGAACTAATTTCTAAGTTAGCCTTGCTGGAGCAAAGGGTTAGACTACCAGACCTCAAAGGTGCCTTCCAACCTTACCTTTTCTCCTCTTCTGTGGTGTTTTGTTTTAATTTAAAAATAACTATTTAAAGACAGTGTCTGTAACTTTGAAAAGTTGATTGTAACAAAAGTTAAATTGCAGAGCAGATTGGGAGAGAAATTGTGTCAGCCTTTTTAGTACTTGTTTTCTTATGCCTGGAGAGACTGAAGGATTATGTGTGACTTCCAGCATTGATTTGCATAATGAATTTGAATTTTATCCTATGATGCACATTTGGAATGTGCGTCACATTTGTTGTAGCATTTTTAAATTTCTACAGTACAACACTCCTTTTGTTTGTTTGGGCTGCTATATCCTTTTTTAATACGTGTCTGGAAGGGAGGGCACTACAAGAAGATTGAAAGTTGTCATTTAAACATGATGGTGTGTTTACCTGTTTGTCATGTTTTAACTTTACAGCAATATCCAGGTGTGAACCAGCTGTCCTCTTCCTTAGGAGGATTAAGTCTACAGCATTCTCAGCAGCCAGAAAGCTTGAGACCAGTAAACCTTACACATGATAGAAATATTTTACCAGTATCTTCAGTTCCAGCACCTGTGCCTAACTTGAATTCTGATCTTAGGAAATTAAACTGCAGTCCAGAGTAAGTTTACTGTGTCTAGGACAGTATCTTATATTTTTTAGTAGGCAATAATTATTTAAAATTTCAAAAAGTGTCTCAGCTGACTCCCAACTTTGAATCTTAGTGATGAACTAATAAAACACCTTTTTACTGAAAACAAGTTTATTCTCTGTGTCGGAATCTGTGGGTGTTGGTGATTCCGAGATTGTAGAAAGTCTCTGTCTTTCTGCCCCGTTGCCAAAGAAGAAGCCATAGTTCGTCTGTGCTGGTTTCAAGGTTGTTTATTTTTGCTTATCTATAACAAGTTCTGCTGCCCTGCCGCAGGTCTGTCCTGCAGGGCAGTGTGCGGGGCTCTGCCCCTCAGTGGGATGGTACAAACATTATATACCAGAAATTACGTGTACTATATTTACAATAATGTGCCAATATCTATCATCTACGTTGAATAGTGTGTCCCTAGCCTAAACCAATAGAAAAATGCCAACATCACCAAGAACATGGAGGTAAGGAAGAAGAAGGAGGAAGAACAGGTTCAGGCCCACTTTCCTCCATCTTAGAACCCCTGACCCCCCTGTACAAAGTAAAACCCCCCTGTACAGGTGTTAAAACCCCCCTGTACAATACTAAAAAATTTTACCCTCTAATTTGTGACTACTTTTACCATATCATCTAACCCTCTGTGACTGCTTGTTCCACCTTTAAAGTTGGTAATTCATTCCATGGTTCAAACTCAAAATCACAGCTGTTTTCTGCTGTTTGCCAGGGTCTAAAATGCTTCTGACCAAGGCCTGGAACCTCTAAAAATGTCTGAGGGACATTTTGAGTTCCGACACTCTGAGTCATTACACAAATATTGTAACTGTCCTACCATCAGAATTTATTTTATACAGTGAGTGTAGCTAGTTTCTTAGTATTTTAATAATTTTTCTATATATTCACCTTGTTTTAGCCATTTAAAAAAGTATTTTAATAAACACCTTAATGCTACACAATGTTTCATAGAATATTTTGTGATATTGCATAAGATTTTTTCCACAAAAGTATTATGATTATGCCTGAATACACTTAATAATTTATGAGTATATTTTACTATGATAATTCTGCAATCATGTATCCATTTACCTCTAATTAACATTAAGTAGTATTATCAACTATCCCAAGTCAAGCGCAGCTAAGTACAGTGGAAAGTGCTTTTCCCCAAAGATTTTACTTGTAATTCCAAAATAAGTAGTCTTCATTGCCCCAAAGCGACTCAGCATCCTTATTCCTGTAGTGGCAGTGCATGGTCCCACCAGAAAACAGAAATCAGAAAACTGAAGGCGTGGAAATCATTCTTACATGTGGAACACTTTTGACAGCACTATTTGTGCACTGGGGTTTTTTAGTGTCCCTTCATGTTACACAGAACAAAAGGTTTTGACTCTCTCAGTATTTGGGATCCTTTTCTATTATTTTCTTATATAAAGGTGACATTCTGAGTACTAGTTGAATACTCTCTTGGTTCACTGGAAAAATCTTTATAGTGAACAGAAAAATACATAGTTTTCATTTGGTGTTGTATCTAAAACAGTTCTGTCTCTTAATTGCAAGTTTATTTTGGTATACTTGCATTGCTGAACTCCTAAACTGTGGAGCAGAGGAGTATTTTTTTTTTTGTTTCTTTATGAAGCCTTTTTAAAAATCTCTGCATCTTTAAAATCAAATCATCTTTGTAAAACAGGATTTCCTAAATTTCAAATTCTTTAAAATCAGGTGTTTAAACAATGTTTTCAGCATCTTTTAAAATTTAATTTTTAACATAATGTTTCTACTTTCTTTCAGCTCATTTCGATGTACATTGACAAATATTCCACAGACACAGGCCTTGTTAAACA
Source organism: Taeniopygia guttata (assembly GCF_048771995.1). NCBI lineage: Eukaryota > Metazoa > Chordata > Aves > Passeriformes > Estrildidae > Taeniopygia > Taeniopygia guttata. The sequence goes on along the minus strand of NC_133028.1, from coordinate 46,092,761 downwards.
AAGCTAAGCTTCCTTTGGGTTTGTTGCTTCATCCCTTCAGGGATCTGACGGTAAAGTACCTTACTTTTTTGTGTGTATGTTTTTGTTTAAATATGCATTTGTTCTGTTTTCATTCAAACAATGAAATATAATGAACTCTAAGTCCTAAGTTTAACAGAAGTACAAAAAAATTGTCTGTGACTTAGAGAGGAGGAGAGCAAAAACAGCCTTGAAATTGCTACTTCATTGAAATGCATAAGCCCTTCAAGTTTATTTTTTTGTTGTTGGAAGTCCTTGCTTGCCTGTGGTTCTCCAAAGAATTGCTGCTCTAGGTGTTGGGCTCACAACTGTCAGATACATCTTGAAAACGTCTTCACAGAGCTCTCCTGAAGGGTGGTGCTCGGTTTGAATGTGTGACTGGCCTGAATCTTGCTGTCAGTAGAACATAAACACAATATAAGACTGAAGCTATATTCATAAGCTTCATTCATTCATTAAACAACTCCTCTCAATGTAATTAGCATTTATTTAAAAATGTAAATAACTGTCTGGTATAACTTTTTTTTATTAATTGTGTGTTAGATTTGCTGTCCATCATATTTCTTGTAGAGTCACTCAAAAGTTGTCCTTTCATAATTCCTTTTGCCATAGTAGCTGTAATTTAAAGTAGTCTTATTTAATATCTTACTGCATCTTTGATTTTGAGACTATATTAAGAAAATAATTAAGTGCTAATTTTTTTGGGGAGATTGTTTTTTAATAGACATCATAATCACTCTATGAAATTGAACTAAACAGTTAAAAAGAAATGATAGAAATTGAAGCCTTAGAAAGCTTTTATGAACTGTACTGCACAGAGATGATTTCAATAAAGTATATTACATACCTTTGTGACAGCTTTTCATTGTTTCTTTTTTAGCAATTGCCAGTGATAACATCAAGTACAATAGTGAGATGCAGATCCTGCAGGACGTACATCAACCCTTTTGTTTCTTTCATCGATCAAAGGCGGTGGAAATGCAACCTGTGCTATAGAGTTAATGATGGTAAGTGACTGGAGCAGGAGATGCTTCTATTTATAGAATCTCTTTCAAGTATTTGCGTTGTATCAGTCCATGGGATATTTTAGGTTAAAACATAAAGTACAGTGACAATGTCCAGAAATTTTGAAAAACATCTTAAGGCAGATGTGTTGCACTCTTTCTTGAAGCAAAAGATTGTTTTGCAATCTTTGTGGACGTGAAGAAAATGTATTCATAATATTCTGATTCCTTGTCTAATGAAATCAGCTAATCCCACTGACTGCTGTTGCAATATGCAAATGGAAACATGATGATAGCTACAATCCAGGCCAGAAACTATGAGGAACAGTACAGATTGCTGCTTGTTGTGAAATGCTCTACTTGCATTGCTGTTTTATAGCTGGGGATCTGTTGTTGTTTAAAATATATAAAATTTCTTTACAATTGCTGATTGAACTTTGATGTTAAAGATATGCTTGAGATATTTGAAATGTTCCTTTTTTTATGTATCTTTAATGTAAATTTTTTGCTATTGTAATAATTGAAGTGTGCCCACATTACTTTGCATTTAGCTGCAATAATGGTTTTTATTTTCTGGCAAAAATATAATCTGTATTTGGGGGGTAATTATTTTTTTTTAATAGTTCCTGAAGAATTTATGTATAATCCTCTGACACGATCTTATGGAGAGCCTCACAAACGGCCAGAGGTGCAAAATTCTACAGTGGAATTCATTGCTTCTTCAGACTATATGGTAAGAAAAAGTTTTCATAGTAACTTCAACAGCAATTGTATATTACTATAATAGTCTTGAAATTAATGTTTCATATTGATCCAGTGGTGTGTATTAATTTTTCTGTAAAGCTCCTCTTAACAACAAAGAATAGTTAAATTCATGTTTTGAGTTTTGGCTGATGTAAACAGTCAGAAGCTTTTGAGTTAGAAGTAATTCAATGTGTGTTGTCATTCAGTGTAGTTTAATGTGGCACAGTCAGATTTTAATCCGATGCAGTGTGGTTTCTGCCTTTCTCCCTCATTTTGAGAATGTTTTGAAAGACCAGTAATAGAATAATGAGCAAATTAATTCAGCTTCAAATTTCTAGTTCATAATTGTGAAGAAATGGGTCTTATTAGTAGTCAACCTACAATTGCTGGGATGGTGGTCTTGTCTGCCTGTGAAAAGGCCTACTTAATAATGACATTAATAGCAACAGCAAAAATAAATTGTTCTCTTGTCTTTGAATTGAAACATTGTGGCAGACAAATTACAGTGAATAAACAGCTTGGTACATAATTGGGGAAAGGGGGTAGGCAGAATGCGTTAACCCTGTTTCATGGATCACGTTGTCCCTGTACTGAAAGAACAATGGAATTTAAAAGATGGAAGTCAGTATCCCTCATCATGTTTGAATTGACTGCTGGAAGGAAGGACTAAAATATCCTTTTTTTCCTCCTGAAGTATAACACTTTATATTTATTAAAAATGGCAGTTATAAGTTATTAACCACTGGGGGTTGTGGTTAAGTCCTTCTGCATATTGCTTAGTAAATTACCTTTATTGCATAATGTATACCTTGCATTTTTCTAAGTATTCCCTTTTCTTACTTCCCTTTCTAATGACTAATCACCTTTAACATTTCTTTGAATATGATTTTTGAGTGTTTTTTGTTTTTTTTTTTTTTTTACTTTGTAGCTTCGTCCTCCTCAGCCTGCGGTATATTTATTTGTTTTAGATGTGTCTCATAATGCAGTGGAGTCTGGATATTTGACAATACTCTGCCAGTCATTGCTGGAAAACCTAGACAAGTAAGAGTATAAGTAACCTTTTCAAATCAGCTAATATGTTGTTATGAAAAATTGTAACTGAAAATTTTGAAGGAAATTTCAAAGTGTCTAAACATTCTATACCTAAAGGCTAGAATTTCCTTTGCCTGGAATTCCTTCTCTGCATGTGTATCTGCATAAATTTCTTATCTGCAAGGAGTATTTAGCTGTAATTTCTAACAACATGTTGATTGTACAGTGATTCTTAAATTTCATTCTTCCGTCTTGCCGAGACCAACAAAAATAATCAATTACAACGGTTAAATTACCTGGTTCTTGTGCTGAAAGGTCTGAGATGCTGCAAACTGGAACATTGTAACCGTGAGAGTAAGACTGCCTGGGTGAATATGTTGTCAGTTTGGTTTTTTTAGATCACAGTTACCCTGTGCCAGTTTCTCTTGTTTTATTTTTGCACTGGGACAGTGTGTATGGTATTGTTCCTGGTGCATTTTGAGTCAGGGTTAATGAGCTTCACTGTGTTCATGCCTTTTGACAACTAATCCTTTGGAGGCCTTGCCTTGAAAATTCCTTTCTGCAAGTTTTTCTTATTGAACTTGGTTTTTTCATGAAGAGGCCAACATATACATTAAAAATCTGTGTTTCCATTTTTTGGTTCGATCTTTCTTTGTTCAGGGTTTTTGTGACTATTTTGTCAACAGAATCTCAGAAACATGCTTAATTATTTTAGGAAAATGCATAAAATCCCATGCTAAGTTCACAGGAAAATCTGTGCCATTTCTGATACCTAGATGGTAACAGCAGTATTTGCCTCTAATGTTCTTGGTCACTGTCATGGTTTTCAGCACTCCATGATATTTTTTATATTTTACTTGAGAAATCCCCTGTAGTCTTTAGTTTTGTATTATGCCATACACTGAAATATGGTCCACATAAGAAATAAATACGTGGTGTTGTAGAGACATTGGACTTTGGTTTAGAGCTGTAAGTACTCTGTAACTACATTAGTAAATTTGGGTTCTGAATTAGGAAAGGGCAGAATGCACTGTTTTCTATGAAAAACTGAGAAGGCGGTCTTCTTTCATGTGTCAGTTTAATGTTGAAATGAACTTACTAAGCTCTCTTGTGAAACAAAGCATCAATATATTAGTGAGTGCTTATCTGTAACACTTGGTCCTAGAAACTGTATCATTACCCAGCTTTTCAGAAAATGTTGAGGAAATACTGGTTGTATTCATGTTTCAGATCTCCCTTCTGTTCTCTCTTCACTTCTTTACATATGAACTGAGTTTCTTCTAACATCAGCAGGAGCCCTGAGTATCTATGTGTCTTGAGAGAGAGATTTAGGGCTTAATAGTTTATTTTTTAATGCTTCAGGCTGCCTGGAGATTCAAGAACAAGAATAGGGTTCATAACGTTTGACAGCACTGTTCAGTTTTACAACTTGCAAGAAGGTTTATCACAGCCTCAGATGCTGATTGTCTCAGATATTGATGGTAAGTAAAAAGAAAATGGAAGCTGAATTTTTCAGAACCTATTTTTTTTTTTTTCCCAGAACAAAGGTTAGACTCTCTCAACTATTTTGGATTAGGTCAATGTTATTGAATGAGAATATTCTTTTGAAAAATAGTCTTGCACTAACTGCAGAGTAGATGATGTTTAAAACGTGAAATTCAATAGTTAATTTTGCTTTGAATCAGAAAATATTTGTATAGACGGTATTACTCTAACACACGTGTATCTGTATATAATTATTTAACTGCGAGGAATATTTAGCTGTAACACACACATTAGAAAAGTAGACTATTTCATGGTGTTTGTAGCAGTGGGCAATGAAATGTTTTGTTCTATTTTAGTATTACTTTTTTCTTTAATAATTTTTTTTTTTCTATTCTCTCCACAGATATTTTCCTACCTACACCAGATAGTTTACTTGTAAATCTCCATGAAAGCAAAGAGGTATGATTGCTCAAAATACATCATTAAATTCAAGGTGTTAAATATTCAAAACAGATGTTCCTGTTAAATTTTGAATTCAAACTTAATCTTCATAATATGTAGTTCCAATGCTAATTTTTCATTTTGGAAGACATGTTGTTTCATTGTTACATCATAGCTTTTAAAATTACAACTTTGTTTTACTTAGTGTGTTAAAACAGAACTGAAATACTTGGTACTGATTCTGCCACTTCAGTCATGGCAGTACAGCTTTTTTGAAACAACAGAAAATCTCAAGCTTGCAGAATCTCATAAAACACCTTTCAATCTGTTCTGCAGCTGATAAAAGATCTATTGAATGCATTACCAAATATGTTCACCAATACAAGAGAAACACACAGTGCATTGGGCCCTGCTCTTCAGGCTGCATTTAAACTGATGTCTCCAACGGGTGGTCGGATCTCTGTGTTTCAAACCCAGTTACCGTCTTTGGGAGCAGGGCTTTTGCATTCCAGAGAGGATCCCAACCAAAGGTCAAGCACAAAGGTAAAAATCTTCCCTTACTATTTATTTCAAAAGACTAAGGACTGGCTATGTCTTTCTGACTTGCGTGGTTCTGCAGATCAATTGCTTCATCTTCATTTACAGCTATTAACTACATTTTAATAATATCGATGTTTATGCATTTAAGATCCCTACTTTATACATGGCATTACTTGTTTTGAAGTGCATGAGCTGTCTTTGGCTTTTAGTACATAATTTTTCTTGGCAAGCAAAAGAAGCTGCAAATATTTGTGACTCAGTTAACTCAGATGCTGCTGAATAGTATGTCTTTTGTTCCATGAACTCTCAAATGGATGATTGTTTTCATAACTTCTCCCTCTATGATTTATTTACTATAGGTGGTCCAGCATCTTGGTCCAGCAACAGACTTTTATAAGAAGTTGGCATTGGACTGCTCTGGCCAGCAGACTGCTGTGGATTTATTTCTCTTAAGTTCACAATATTCTGATCTAGCTTCTCTTGGTAAGGAGTACCTGATTCCCTCTTTCTGCAGTTGTCTCTCTTCAGAAGCACAGGTTACCTCAAGAATTCTTAAGTCTTGTAAATATTTTAGCACTTCTGTTATTGCACCTCATTTTGCAAAGGAATTGACCTTGAAGTTGATGGAAGTAAAGAACAGAAATATTATATTGATGGTATCAGACAATTTATTCTAGGATTTCAAAGTTTTAAATGAGAAGTATTCTGCTAAAGGAACAGGAAACACAAACATGGCAAGGAATAAATGAAGTTTAACTACAGGGGTAGAACAGACTTTTCATCTTTTGATAACTATCCAAGATTTGTCTCTGTACATACACTTAATTTTATCTCTACACCATTAGATATTTCTGCAAGCACTTCAATCTTAGCTGCCAAATGGAGGATGCTTATTGAGCTTGGTGTATAATTAGGTCATTGTGTGTTGGGGTGATTCATTTTTATCTTCACTTGCCTGGTCTGGGACAGTTCTCATGGTCTTACTGATGTGGGGGATATTGAGCAGATGAACAGACATGTGGCTTGTGGAAGTCTAGACACAGTTTTTATGTCCTTATTTCGTGTTACAGTTTTACTTCTTAACTGTATCTTTCCTTTCTTCAAAGCTTGCATGTCCAAGTATTCTGCTGGATGCATCTATTACTACCCATCTTTCCATCGCAGCCATAATCCTGCTCAGGCTGAAAAGTTGCAAAAAGACCTGAAAAGATACCTGACAAGAAAGATTGGATTTGAAGCAGTTATGCGCATAAGATGTACAAAAGGTGTGTCTTAAATACTGATATGTATGCAATGATAGATGTACATGTGTTAGCAATCATTTTCAATGCGCTTAGTCTTTAGTAACATTAAATTGAATGTTATTTTTCTTTCTTTGAAAAGTAAAAGAGCTGCCTTCTTTATGTTGTTAACTTTTGGTGTTTTATTTTTTGTTTGGTTTTTTAGTTGATGGTACCATCTCTCTGTAAGTTGACATGTGTAGTGTATGGGCATCATTAATTTTGGAGTGTTCAGAATTGAACATGAACTCTACAGGATAATGCTGTAATGTCTAATGATTCATGTAATTGGTTCTACATGATAGAATTTTTTCTATTTTCTTCAACCTTAGCTTGAAAGCTGGGTTTTTAGTTATTGGTGAGAGTTTTCCATGCTGTTTTAAACTCACTCTGAATTATTCAATCTGCTTCTAGGTCTTTCGATACACACTTTCCATGGGAATTTTTTTGTACGATCTACTGATTTACTGTCCCTTGCCAATGTCAATCCTGATGCTGGATTTGCAGTACAAATGTCCATAGAGGAAAGTCTGACTGACACATCTTTAGTTTGTTTTCAAACAGCTCTTTTGTATACTTCCAGTAAAGGTAAATAAATTTAAATTAATTAGTCAGTGGGCTTTTTGTTTCTTTTTATTGTGTAGTGTTTGCAAAGTTAGTTCCACAGCCTTTTGTTGTGCTCTGTACCCTTAAAGAATCTTGTCAGAGCTAGTAAGCTAGTAAGCCTACTAGGCAGTTAATCACATAATAGAAATCCTTATAAACACTGTTTTAATGTGACAATTTCGTCTGCATTTGACATAGTGCCGATTCAGCAAGACTTTTTTACTTAAAAGTCTGGCCATTGTTACAAGCAGTAACATGTTTGGCAGGCACTTTGTCCAACACACAGACCTGTGATGGATTGGATCAAGCTGCAGTTATTACACTGGGTGAGCATAAAGAATAGCAGCTAATTTCTATGGTAGAAGATGCCACAAAATTTTGGGATGGATACCAGTGTACTTGATTTGTAGGATCAAAGACTCTTATTGTGGATGTTGCTAGTTTGCGTTATCAATTTCTGCTGCTTTAGAGTAGAATTTTAACAGGTTGAGACAGAAATGGGAGACAGTGTTGCAGCAGTTTCTTGTCTGGTATGTTTTCTAGAATGGATGCCTCTTAGATGGGAGGAGATGCTGTAATGATTGAATTTGTTTACTTCTACCAGGAGGGAATGCGTAATGATTTCCACTAATTTCTCGTAGGTGAGCGTCGAATTCGAGTGCACACACTTTGCTTGCCTGTAGTGAGTTCCCTGTCTGATGTGTATGCAGGAGCAGATGTACAAGCAGTTGTGTGCCTCTTAGCAAACATGGGTGAGTACAGGCCAGGAAGATTCACATGTTTTTTGGCATATACCTAATTTTGTCAGCCATTTAAATGTAGTAGTGAACGAAGCCTGGATATTATTAAAAAAGGTTGGAATGCAACACACTGAAGCCTGTGTGTGCAAAAGATGACAAAACCAAATTTATGCTGAAACTGTGAACAGAAATACTCCTTGTTCTGAATACTTAGTTGACTTCAGTCTTTTAAAAGCAGCCTTCTTTGTTCTCTGGTGGTTAGTAAAGGACAGAGAATCATAACATACTTGGATCAAAACTCATTTTTGTATCATTGCTGTCATTGTTCCTGTCATGTTCCTATGTTGTTATGTGAACAACATAGGAACCGTTGTTCACTCAAACTTTAGCATTCTAGGATTACTTAAGAAACAGTGATTCAGTTTAGTGAGTTGCTGGAGACTTAAAGGGAATTTCTGACAACAGTGTGTTTGAGGTACTGGTTTTCTATCCTTCTGTTGTTGCAGGTTTGAGGATTCTTACTTATCCCTTAATTGTGGGTCATAAGTAGCTGTTTCATAGACTGGTCTCTCCTGTTAAATGTGTATGACTCTGTGCAGCATTTTAGCACGTGGTATATTGTATATTAATATTGAAATCAGTTAGAAGAAGTGAATTGTAATTCTGTGTCTTTTGGGATTGAAGCTAGATGATCTTTAAGGTTCCTTCCAACCCAAGCCATTCTGTGATCTCGTCTTAAATGCGCACTCAGTCCAGCAGGTGGCTTCCTCCAACCAAAGGATTTGCAGCCCTTGCTCAGCAGAGAAGGATGAAGCTGCATTTACAGTAATCACAATTATGCCACTGAAGTAATGGAAGAAATTTCTTGGGGGTGGGAACCAAAATTAATTGCTGCAAATTTTATCTTGGAGGAACAGCTTTTCAACAGTAGCTAAGTTGTTTGTATGAGGTTTAAATTTATATTTAGACTTCAATATGTATGACAGCTTTAAAAATTTCTTTTAATTCTCCAAGAGTACAAAATTAGCTACACTATATCTTTGAGCATTATGAAAGTGAGTTTCTGTACTGACAGTCATCTATTTACTCCTAAAAAACATTAGGACTGCAGATGTGGTTTGGGGGATTTTTTAGTCTTAAAACATAACCTGGAAGCACAACTCAAATTTTCAAAGTTCAAGGGAATGAGTGAAGTCATGTCTGGTAACTTCTTCCCTCCTTGTACCACTGCAGCTGTGGATCGCTCAGTTTCATCCAGCCTTGCAGATGCAAGAGATGCCTTAGTCAATGCCGTGGTGGACTCCTTGTCATCATACATGTCAACTGCCTCAAATCTGCAGCAGTCCATGCTGATAGCACCAAATTCCCTCAAGCTTTTCCCACTCTATATCTTGGCTCTTCTCAAACAGGTATGTATGATCTAGTGGATTAGTGTTTGACGTTGAGTTCATTGTTCCGTTTCAGGAATTCTTCTGTTCTAGGTCAAGCAATGTCTGCACTTCTCTAAAAATATGGAAATTGGATTTATTTTAGAAGATGATATAGTAGTTTATTTTAAATTGTTAATGTCTGAACCATTTATTAGTTTACTTGATTTTGAATTCCTTATGTTTTGTCTTACGTTGCTTTACAATGAAAATAAATATATAACTTATATTAACATTTCTCAGATTTTGGCAGCTCATTAGTGTAGCTCATAAAGGTTGTTGGAAGCTGCTTATTAGTACTTCATTTTTATTTTATGAAGGAAAAAACAAGTATTTTCCAATACATATCTTTTTGTACTTTAAAGTTCCAAGAAGAAAAATTAGTTTCCAAGGAGATACGGTGAAATTCCTTATAGAAACTCAAGTGATATAGCTAAAAGTTCACATAGAAGTAGTTAATACTTTATTTTTTATAATTTTTTAATGATATCTTTGTTTAGATTACTGAACATCATACTGAAAAAGTGAAAGCTTCCTGCAGGGTTTTGTTATGAATAAATCTCATTGCTTAAAGGTTTTCATGTCTGACAGTTCTTGGTTTTGATGAATAAACCTTTATATAAGTCTTATAAGAGAACTAAGCATAATAATTTGGCATAGTGATTACTTCAGTCTCTAATATACTGAGTATGATTTTTTGATATTTGCATAACAAATGCAGTTAATGGGGAGGAAAAAGCAGACCATTTATTATCAAAGTTGTGTAAAAGACAGAAATAAGAGTGACTGGGAAAAGTTGTTTAGGTTTGGAATTTTCATTGTCTTTCTTAACAATAATAAAATGTGGGATATAGAGAAACCAGAATTAAAATGCTTGTGGCAGCCAAGAATGAGTGATGTCCTTAGCTTTGTTGTAGAAGTGAATATGAACTTTGATTATAGGAACATTCTTCATTGAGTTAGAAGATGAGGTTTACTTCATTGTGTTGTTTCTCACAGCAATTGTGTAGCAGTTGTTTCTAAAGGAGATCTGAAAAATTCACTAGGAGAGAGTTAAAAAATAAATTTTATCCTGTAAGAGTCTAGTCTCTCCTATAAAACATGAAGTATGTTTCCTTTCCAAAATTTTTCCTTAACATTGAATTCTTACTACTATAAATTCAGAGTTAATCTTGTGCACATATGTACCTTGCCTGAACTCTGCTTATCTTGTATCTTTCCTGTGCTAGCTTGCACTGGTGAGTTTCACAGGCTGGTGTCATTTGTCAAGAAAAAAAAATGAGAGATTCTGGCCGAGTTGTGTGCAAATTTTAGACAAGCTGAGGGAGAAATTTATTGTTCTTTGTCAGTGAGGAGGAGCTGGATTATGTTTTAAAACATTTTGCTCAAGCTCTATTATTAAGATTCCACCAATAAGATACATTCCTTTACAAAAGCTTTGCCGCCTTTGCTTGACACTTTGAAATGTCTGAAATGCACTCTTACATGTGACATAAAGTACAGGATTTGTTTGAGTAGTAATGTTCTCTTGCAGAAAGCCTTCAGAACAGGCACAAGTACACGCTTGGATGATCGTGTCTATGCAATGTGCCAGATGAAGAGCCAGCCTCTTGTTCATTTGATGAAGATGATACATCCCAACTTGTACAGAATAGACAAGTTGACTGATGAGGTAATGTATGAAGCCTGGTTATAGCATTTCTTACTTTTAATGGCCCATTAAATTTGGTACTGTGCTGCAGTAATTTTATGTTGTTATTGTAATACAACTGGAGCATTTCCCCAAAGTTAAAAAAATAAAGAAAAGCATTATTTTCAAGTTTTGAGTTGCAAGTACCGTAGTGTGGTATGAGCAGAACTGTGGTTTTGCTTCATCTTGTTTCGATGACCACAGTAATGCCATAATTTTTAATCATACAAAGAAAGCAAAGAAAATTGGAATGTATTTGGAATATTTTCAGTGTGTTTTTATTATTTAGAACTGTCTGTGGTAATTCGGTGTAGTAAATCTGATGGATGATTCAAGGTTTTATATACAGAAATCACATATAGTTTTTGCCTGCAATAACAGCCTTCTAGTGGTTTCTCAGACTGAAGTAAATAAAACAGAGCTTTACTTCTAGATGGTTGTGATCAGACTGAGAAAGTACTTCATGTACAAAAGGTTTTATTATTTCATCTACTACAGACATAGCCTAGGAAATGGTTTAATTTTTTTAACAGTAAGAAGAAAGATGGGATTTTTTTTAAGGTCAAAGTTAGTTATAATGGCAAAAATAAGGACTTTTATAAGTAAGCTTTTATGAGTTTTTTAGTCCCTAGTTTTGGAAAAGTATATATAGGAGTTTGTTTCTAAGTGATACAAGATTATATGGTAAACTGAATAGTTTCTCTGGCAGTGGTACTGTGTTGCTCATCACAACCTCTGAGCTATTTGTAGTCTTAAAGTTTCTTTTAAGGTGTTTCATAAAGTCAAATAGATGAGTCTAAACTCAGGGTTCTTCAATGGAGTTAGTTTTTTATACTCCACCCCTACGCCAACTTGAGCTGGCCTTGTGAAGTTCTTTTTGTGGCACTTAAATTGTAACACTGTGCTTGTGCTGTAAAGAAATAACTGACTTTAGGAGATCCAGTTTTATTAGCAAAGGCTTTGAGATCAATTATTTGAAATACAATAATACAAAAATAGGGCTTATTTTACCTATTGAAATTAATTGACAAACCAGATATTAAATCATAACAGAATGCTAATCTGCTATTTAGTACTACTTCAGTTTAAAGTATTTGTGACAAAGGCTGCTCTTCAATGTCTTGTTTCTTTAAAAAATTCTGTAAAATTTAAATCAAAAAAAACCTTCAAAAACCTAATTTAAATTTTTAATTTAAATTTTAAAATATTTTTAAAATACTAAAATAGTTTTCTTTTAACACTTGATTCTTGAGAGTGTTGAGTAAAGCCTGGAACTTCTGGAATTCAGTAGCTTGATTTTCATAACTATGTCTAAATCCCCAAAAGCTCTTAATCTAGGACATTATCATATGAAATTTTTTAAATAGTGTTTTTTTTTAAATAATCTTCTACTACATGGGCATGTGCTTAGTCAGTAGAGTGTTTTTCCCTATATTATTTGCAGAATGCTTCAGAGATATCTGGCCAGTTTTTGTATTGGAGGAGGAAGCAACTTTAATCTAAAAATACTGGGGGGTTGTGTTCATAGAGTTTTTTTATCATTGTTTTTGTTTGTTTATTTCTGGGGAGAAAGGCAGGGTGTACTTTAATAATGTTAGTGCAAACAGCCAGATTCTTTAATCAGATCAGTCATGGGGCTCTGTGGACAAACCCAAGGATCACTTCAGGCAGAATCTTAAATCAGGGGACTTCCTGTTACTTGAATGCAATAATAGACAGAACCCTTCCTTGTAGAGAGTAGAATTTCATGGTTTTCTGCTCTTGCAACATTTCTAGTGAAATTGAATGCAGTGGAAAAAAGAGGTTGTTTGTAGGAAACTTAAGTCAACAGTAGTAATTATTTTGAAATTTTGACATCTGTAGGATCAAAAATGTTACATAGGCATCTTTAATTTGCATTATTATGTTTTAGGTATTAAAGCGGCCCTTAGAGTAAGTAACATTCTAGAACTGTTTGATGTGCATAATCACTTTTGGCTTAACATAGTATTTTGTTATATGAGAATCCTCAGAATTTTACTGGAGATTATCGGTGTTTTTCCTGTTTTGTTTAACCTTTAAAGGTAAAATTCTAATGTTATTGAGTATTGGGTTTTTGTTGCAGAGTACAATACATGTAAATGACAGAGTTGTTCCTCAGCCACCTCTTCAGAAGTTGTCTGCAGAGAAGTTGACAAGAGAAGGAGCTTTTCTTATGGATTGTGGTTCGGTAAGTTAAATTTTTTTTTTTAATTTCCTAAGGGGCAAAAGAAAACAAAAAAGCAGTGCCTACTGTGTTATTAAAACCAGTCAGCTCTCAGCAATAACAGTGTTGTGAATCAGCATTCCACGTAACCCTACAGTAATCTGTGTTCCAGTGGAAAAACTTTTATATTTTGATCTGAGTCTGTATTTATCTCTGAGGCTATAGAGGTTGATTTTTTTCATGCAAGACTGGTCAGAATATACCAAGAGTTCACATCAAGATGTTTGTAATTGCATTAATGTATTTTTATTTTCCAAAATTTCTTTTAATGGCTATTAAATTGCACATACTAGAGGATTTAACAAAACACTTGATGCAGGAACATTCTCAGTTATGCACAAAGAGTGGGTATATGATTTGTGACCTGGGTTATATAAGAGTTGCAAGTGAGAGGGAATTGGAGACTGGACAAAATATGTAGATACAATTTAAGGTATTTGTAGAAGTTGCACTAAAACACACTCAATTGGATAAAGCATTATGCTACTCCAATGGCAGTCTAGAAGGGGCTTTTAACCTTGAATCACTTCTGGGCTGAGTGTAAATATAAAACTAGCTTCTGTCTCCAGACCTCTGAAATAATTACTGCAATAAGCTTTGATAATTGGTGCTTTGCTATGACTTGTTTAGATTGGGAAGCCAGTGTGCAGTAACAAACAGATTTGTGTGACTTCAAATAATTTGCGGAGTTTAATTTAAGGAGGTAGTATGGGAAGTTACTGCATTAACTATTACATTATAAAGGTGTCCTGCAACTTCATTCTTTCAGTATTTGAATTCTACCTATTTTTTTTTATATTTAATGACCTTACTCTAAGTGTTACCAATGTACTGATTATTTACACACTTACTTATGAATATAGACACGTATATATTAATTGCAACTGGAACACTCAAGTGATTAATTTGCATGGAAGTTACTATCCTGGTATTATTCCTATTGCATCACACTTGCCTGTTTGTCTAAAATGTATGCAGGGCCTTTTCTAAAATTGATTCTGGCATCTTACAGACTTTTTACCTTTGGATTGGAAAAAACTGTGATAACAACTTCATAAAAGATGTTCTTGGATACCCAAATTATGCGTCAGTGCCACAGAAAATGGTAGGCATTTTAATGAGCTGAGCTGTATACTGCTTACACTTTGAATGTGCATTTTATCTATTTATTTCTGCATTTTCAGTTTTTAATTATTTAACTATGAGTTAGGTTGGGTTCTTTCATAGTTAGGTACCTCTAACCTCTTGTTAGCTTCATAGGAGCCAGGCAGAAGTTGTCAGATGTTTTCAAGGAGAGAATGTAAACATGTAATTTTCATCATTCATGAAATGCCAAACAGTTACTCTATAACTTAACTGCTTTTATTATTTTAATGGAAGTACATGTGCATTCACAAGAATAGGAAGTAATTTCACAGTATGAATACAAAAGGATTAAGATTAGAGTTACTTCATTGATAACATAGTTTTCAGAAGCCTTGTGTTCTGTGAACCTGGTGTAAGATACCAAATCTGTGGTATGACACAATAGGCCTGTAAGTAATGGTAAGAGTTAAGTTTTACTCAGCTTCCAAACCTTGGTTCAATGTTAAAAAGAGAAACTTTCAGGTGTTAGAACTTCAGAGACTCTTGGATTTGTGTTTTGGTGGAGGGGTTTTATGTTACAACCTGTACCTATAGTCTAGTGTGTGAAACATAGCGGCAATTAAAGAGAAGTCTCCTATTCAGTGAGTAGTGATTCCATAATATCAGCAATTGGCAGGTAAGGATGGACCCTTAGAACTCTAGAAAAAGTTCAGAATCAAATGGTTATATCCAAATAGTACCAAAAAATGATAGCATAGAAACACATAGGTAGATATTTTCTGCTTACAGGTGCATTGTATAAAGGAGGAAAGTGACAAAAATAGGTTAAGAGTGATAAGCTATAAGACTACTATAAAACTGGCCTGCTTGTTCAGAGTTTTTTATTTTGCATATATTAGCAATTTAGAATTGTTCCTCTATGACCAGCTGGTGGTATTAGATGGAGTAACTTAGATAAAAGGAGGATGATCATTTTTTTATGGTTATATAGCATCTATTATAATGAAAATGTGACAAAAACTTGCATAAAGTTATCTCTGCCTTAAAGTTAGGCCCTCATTCTACAAAGGTAGCAGTGGAACTGCTTTAACTGAAATAAATTCCTTTGTGTCATGGTAATTGTCTTTAAGCATCGTATTGGCTGAAGAGGTGATACATTTAGCTCAGTGAATTGCTCAACCCTTTTAAGTTTAATTTTTTCAGCTTATTCTCTAACCAAATAGTCCAGTCGCATCTTTCCATTGATATTTACATAAAATTCATATTTTACTTCTTGTTTCTTCAGTGGTGCAAAGTGCAACATGTAGAAACTTTACTGACAGAAAAAGATACAGGCAAGAACTGCAAAAGCAGCATTTCAAAAGATAACTTTGCTGTCTAAAATCTTTTGCATTTAAAAACCACAGTTTAAGTTAAAGATGTACTCCTTCCTAGATAGCAGTGCACCACAGATATTATGAAGTATTGTCCTTAAGCTGAAGAAAAACGTCTGTGTATGTAAATCAATGGTTGGTAATTTCTTAAAGAGATTGCGTCTTGAGTTATGTTACAACTTTCAGGATCTGTTTTTTTAAAATAGTTTCAATAATAAAAGGTGACGGTTTCTTTCAATTACCTTCAACCAGACACAGCTTCCTGAGGTGGATGCACCTTCTTCAGAAAGGACACGATCTTTTATATCTTGGCTTAGAGATAGTAGACCTTTAAGTCCAGTTCTTCAAGTAATAAAGTAAGTATTTCTGTTATGCACTGAGTTCTTACTAGCAACTTGTATTTACAATTTCTAATTAAGACTGATGAAAAGTGAGTATATCTGTCTTGGAAAAAACTGAATAACATCACCTTCCCAACTGA
Source organism: Taeniopygia guttata (assembly GCF_048771995.1). NCBI lineage: Eukaryota > Metazoa > Chordata > Aves > Passeriformes > Estrildidae > Taeniopygia > Taeniopygia guttata. The sequence continues at coordinate 46,076,569 of NC_133028.1, read as the reverse complement.
TAAAGTGCTGTTTATAAAACTGTCTGGTGACAAAGGTTTTCTTTGAAACTAGTGCAAATTCAGTTAGTTGCTCATAGTTTTGTTGGTAGGAATTAGTTGCATATATTTATTAGGAATATTCTAAATCCTTATGATCAGTGGTGTTAACCAGGTTAGTTTCTGGTATAGCTTTTATAATTTCTTTATATATATAAATGGATTCAAGTACAGTTAGTAATCTGTAGATGATTTGATAGTTGTATGCGTTTATTACGGAGATCTACAGGACAGCAGCTGATAGATGAGCCAAATTCTGAAGCCTTTTCAAGCTATGACTTGCTTAAGGACATTTAAAGTCTATAAAATGTTTATAGTTTAGATTACATTTCACTTGTAGAGTACTTGTTTTACTGAGCTGGGCGGGAGATCACTTCTTAGAGAATATGAGGACTTGCTTAGTGAAATGATACTGAAATATATCACTGAAGGTCTCGAGCTGTTGGCATTGTGGCTGCTGCTTGAGTTGCAGGAATTTCTGAGAGACATTAATAAGTTGGAGAGCTTTGCTGCATGCTGCACAACACCAGAACAGGACTGTGTCCCAGCAAATTTTTATGGGGGCAGTAATTGTGGATACTAGGTCGTTAACATGTTACTTCTCTATTCTGTTGCCAAGTAAGAAAGTCTGGGGAGAGGATTGAGATTACATGTAAACAGAGATGTAATTTTTGCATTGTTTCATTGCCACCAGCATATTTGTTAGCTTCAAAAACAAAATAATTTTTACATTTCCTTTTTTGTGTTTCTGCAAGATATTTTAAGTGCTGTATTTCACCTGCCTTTCTACCATTTTATATACTTAAAAAGATGCTGTTGTTTGATAGCGTATTACAAACTTCAACTTTTTTCCTAGACTTTGGATTATTTGCAATTGTAGTTTCTTTGGACTGAATTTATATTCCAAATGACAGTAAGCAATTTATTAGAACTTATCCCTCTGAATTTTCAGTGGATTTTTTTTCTCAAAGTTTGATGTTGCTTAATACCTTCTCTTTTTCTTTACAGAGATGAGAACCCTGCCAAAACAGATTTTTTTCAGCATTTAATTGAGGATCGGACAGAAGCAGCTTTCTCATATTATGAATTCCTACTTAATATTCAACAGCAGATTTGTAAGTGACCAAGGAATAGGTAGAGGAAAGAGTCTGACTTCAGACAGAAGCATGGGCCAAGAGAACCATATGGGAAGTTACAGAAGTGGATGCTTGTCCTTCACAATATACAGTGGCCAGCACTGTTTTGGAAGCTTTACAGCTAAAGGAGTATACATTTCCAAAAGAATTTTGCAGATTACCTTCAGTCTAAAAGTGCTACAAGTGATGAAGCTGTTTCACTAGTAAACTTTGAAATTGGTTTGTACACATTTCCAGTTGTGCAGCGGTATGGTGCTCTGTTTGTTGCAAGCTGGTGAATTATGTAGCTATGTGGGATGATATTTCTTAACAAAATGTACAATTAGGTAAAGCCTTTTTTCTTACATTTGTTATAGTAGCCCTTCCAGATCCAAATCCTTAACAGAGATGTCAAAAGGGCAGTGATGTATGTTGGTTGTTTATATGAATTTCTTTTTAAAAGGAATGGTTCATACTTGCTAAAGACTTCAGCAAATTCCCCGTGGAAGTTGTAGAGTTTCAGTAAAATAAATCAATTGTAGAAATAAAATATATAATGTACATAGGTATTACATTTGTAAAGAAAATGTAAAAAATGTAACTAAAAAAAGACCTAGCTCATTGTGCAGAATTGTTGAATGCTCGATGATGATGAATTGTTTTGTCCCAGGCTAGATAATGAAGTTGACTATTAAAACATGATAAAATTATCAATGTAGAAGGAATATAGCTGCTGCTTCTGTTAATTTTAGGTGAATTTATTTATGATTGGCTTACTAATTAAAATATTTTGCTTTGCCATGTGGTTTTATATTTATACAACTCTAATCATTTTCCAGCTAAACTCTTACCAAACTGAATATTGAAGAAAACATGTTTACCACCTTATTTCACAGACCTGTGGAAGGGAGAAGAGCACACCACATAATCTGAAATGAGTTTTCATACAAAGTTCCTAAACCCCTTCTTATGTATTACCCTAAAAAAGGCATATCTTTTAACCTTGTTTTGCATTTTATAACTACTGTAGTCTTGGTCCAGGTTTCTTGTGTTCAGTAACTTGTGTTGTCTGCCATTTAGAGTAAGCGTGGGTAATCACTCACACTTGAAGATTTGAATTCTGCTGTGATCTAAAGAAAAACAAGAAGGGATGTCAAAATTAATTACATTATATCAGTGAAAGTAAAGGCTTTAAAATGACAAAATTCAAAATGTAATCACACTTGCATATTTCAGAAACTTTATTCTTGCTAATGTTTTGGTAACTTAAGGGTTTGGGCTTCTGATAGATTAATGACAGGTGTTTTTCAGTTTGGTTAGGTTGGGATGGTTTTCTTTGGCCTTTTTTTAGAGACACGTTAGAATTAATCCATAAAGCACAATCATACTTAGTTTCCTGAACTTTGTTTATATGTTTGCTTTAATGAAATGTGACTACAGTGGAATAATTAGGTACAAAAAAAGTAAATTATTATTAGTATGATTACATTTTAATTTAATGTAGCCTTGAAAATGCTAACATTGTATTTTAACTGCTATAGCCCCCAAATCAAATATTCAAGGAGAAAATGTACTAGCTATGGTTTGCAAATGCTTTAAAATCTACAACAGTTAAATTGCGCCAGTAGTGTTACTCTGCATGTTAGCACAAACTCATTGTTTGGAGAAGATACCTTATATTTGTGTGTTGTCCTTAACTAAATGTGTTTAAGTTACCCAAAGAATTACATAAGAGAAACTTTCCATTTAGTAAATTAATTTATCATATAATAAACATCTGAGGCAATGCTGAATGTTGTCCCAAAATTAGACCTTCAGGATTTCAGTGCTTGTTTGTAAAGTAATGTGCATTGGGTGAAAGCTAAGTGCTGCTGAAGAGTGGGGCATCTTAAAAATAATTTGTATTTGTGAAGATGAGAAAAGCATGTTAACATTTCAAATGCTCTATGAAGATGCTTCTGATTTGTGAGTTTGATGTTGATATCTGGGAACATGTTATGCCATGATTAATTGCAACATATTCTGTAAAATCATTTCTTAAAGCTTTATTCTTCTAGTATAGTTTTTGTATATAAAAATTATGAAAAGTACATCTTTAGAGCTATTTGTTCAGTAAAATTATTACACAGCACAGAGAATATAGTTTATTTTGTTAATTATTGTGCACAGTGCTCCATTCTGACTGATCTTTGATTTAAATTTTGAAAAGACAGTCTCACGGACATACCTTGAGTTTGAAACATCTCAGGATTCAGGGTACTGATTTTAGTCTTTTGATTAATAGAGTGTCTGTAAGCATGGCAACAGTATCTCTCTGAGAAGGATCTGGGTGTCCTGGTGGAGAACAAGCCTTCCATGAGCCAGCAGTGTCCTTGTGGCCAATAAGGCCATTGGCATCCTGGGGTGCACTGGGAAGAGCATTGCCATCTGGCCAAGGGATCCTGCCCCTCTGCTCAGCCCTGGTGAGGCACATCTGGAGTGCTGTGTCCAGTTCTGGGCTCCTCAGCACAAGAGGGATGTGGAACTCCTGGGGTGGGTCCAGAAGAGGCCAGAAGGGTGATGAGGGGACTGGAGCATCTCTCAGAAGGAAAGGCTGAGGGAGCTGGGTCTGTTCAGCCTCGAGAAGAGACAACACAGAAGGAAACTCAGTGTTTATAAGCATCTGAAGGGAGGGTGTCAAGGGGATGGAGCCAGGCTCTGCTCAGTGATGCGCAGCAACAGGACAAGAGGCCACAGGCAGAGACCAAGGCACAGAAATTTCCACCTGAGCATGAGGAAGAACTTTTTTACTGTGCAGGTGACTGAGCCCTGGAATAGATTGCGCAGAGCAGTTGTGGAATCTCCCTCACTGGAGATAATTCAAAAGCCATCTGGATACAATCCTGTGCAATGTGTCTTGGGGTGACCCTGCTTGAGCAGGGCTGTGAGACCAGATAAGCCCTAGTCCCTTCCAACCCTAAGCATTCTGTGATCTAAAAGACAGTTCTCTTACAATGGCTTGGATCACGCCACTGTAGCAGAAGATGCAGACTGAAGATTAATCCCACCAAGGGAAGTACTGTGAAGCTCAACAAGCATGTTGCCTACTTAAATAAGGTTTGGGAGAAGACATAAAAGACATAGTTTTGTATCTGCTTAAATAAAGTGCTGAATGCCCAAAGTAGCTCTCTAGCCATTCTAGGAATTGAACTTCTCCCCATACTGCATAATATAAAGTATGTCTGTTTCATTAGAAATTTAAGATTTCCCAGGAAAGATGTTTCCCAGCCCCAGCTAAGTAAGTCTCTGGGTGATTAGTTCAAGTGTTCGGTATTTTAAATACTGACAGTGGGGATCCCTTTCATGTCTTTGTTCTACATGCAATGTCTTGTATGTCTTTTACCAAGGAAGCAGTATGGAAGTTCTTGTGGGAGAAATTAGACCCCGTGAAGATCTTAAAATGTGATGCAGCTCCCTGAGAAGTGTTATTGAACTCAATTCTTTATTTTGTTCATAAGCTTATTAGAAATAAACCTATTTATTAATCTTGATGTAGCACTTCTCATGGCAGTGAAGGAAAGGTGACTAGGATAAGTAATTTTATTTTCCTTTGGCTTTCTGTAAATTGTGTCAGATACTGAAAAGATAGTTTTGTCATGGCTGGTAAAAAGCCAAAATCAGTTGTTAGCAATCCTGAGAATCAAGAGTGCTTCAGTAATTTTAAATGTGGAGTCAAGTTTTTGCACACCAGGTGGATTTTAAGAATTTTATGATGAAGTTTCAAGGTATGAGACACAAGTGGATAAATGAGGAACTAATTAAAATCTCAGTCACTGATTTCTGCAGTTGGAAGTTCTGGACTGTATTTGTCTCTGCGGGCAGAGTGTAACCCTGCAGAAATTCAGCAGCCAGTGGGGGGAGTGAGGAGGTCTGAGGCTTAGCTGGCAGTGAATTTATGCAATAAATATGTCTGTTACTATGTAAAAATTACTTAAATTGTGTTTTGTTTAAAAGCAGTTTTTCATATTTTGATACATGTTAAATTTTTATATAATATTTTCTGGTAGTTTATTCAGTTCTAAAGGAGCGTGGGAGGGTTTACATGCCCTACTGCATCTCATATTTTCATAAAGGAGTTAGAATATAATTAGAATCACAGATACTTCTGATTGTTAGCATACCAGGATCTTTGGTATATTTGTGTTGGGAATTTTAAAGGAAATGGGTAAACTGTAATGATTTATTGATGCTTTTTTTTTTTTACCTCTCAGCCTCTAGAATTAAAAAAAAAAAAAAAGAAAACCATTTCTAGCAGTCTTGCATGTCTTTACTTAAACTGATGTTATGTTATATTCCTATTCAGGAATCCAAAAAATTGTGGTTACAACTTCTGCAAATAGCTGGAATTGAAGTCTCTTTTGAGAACATTGTATTTTTCCTCACAAGATACTGATGGTTCCTGTCCATGGAAAAATCCAAAGGCATTCCTACTTTTTGGAGTGTATCAGGAGAATTCTCACATGATTAGTATTCGTGTAAAAGATATTGCAACAACAATGACAATTCAAATAACTACGTAATAGATCTTCATTTTATGCTTCAATCCACTTGCAGGGCTTTTGATAGCTTTTCTTTTACAGTTTTGATAACTAGGAAAAAATAATTATTACACAGAGTTTCTTCTTACTTTCCTTTGGCAGACCGTAGCAAAAGGAGCTGCCTAATTAGGAGTACCAGTCATGCTCAGGATTTTAGTCTGTGCATGCTTCTACAGAAGATAAATAGGGGAGGTGGCAGAATTCCTGGAAGTATTTCACAACCTATTACATTTTTTTAAAAAAAGGAGAAAGTATTTAAAATTTCATTTTCTTGCACCTGTTTACCTTTATGATTTTCTGGTTTATATTTACTTAAAGCTATGTTTGAGGCTTTTATTTGATTTTTTTCAGATGTTAAGAGAACTCTGCCCTAGAGGCATCATCAAATACAGATCTCCAGTTATGCTCTTAATCATGCTACCATTAAAAGTGTCAATTTTACAAAGGTCAAGAGTGTTGGAAGGAAGTACTGTTTGTTTAGAAATTAGTATAATATTTCTTTTGTCAATGTGAGTAGAAACTTTCCACTTGCAAGACACTGAGGCCTTGGGGGATTCTTGAATTGAGTGTTTATTGGCATAAGAATCCTCAAATATGAGAAAGAGTCAGTGATAATTAGCCATCTAGGTAATCTGCTAACCATAGGATATGTTATTCTCATATTGTTCGAAAATATGTTTTAAAAATTAACAAATTATTTCATGTTAGATCATCCTCTGGGTGGAGAAAGTAATATTTAGGAAAATGCTTTCCTCTGTTAATAACGTCTGTGGATGCAATGCTTTCAAAAAGTTCTGCAGGCTTTAAGTCTCAGCTTCTGTGAATACAAAATACTACTAAAAATTACCTGATGACCTAATGCTGAAGGGGGGAAAAAAAAAAAGGAATAAAATATGTAGAAGTCATCTGTAGCTAAGGAATTCTTTCTGCTCTTTTCTTTTTGGCAGCAGAATATTATGCCTTCATTATCTGAAGTAGAGCTTATGAGAGGCCAGAAGTAAAACTGGAATCCCTGGTATATGTGCTGGATGTCCTCATCCAGCTTACTGAGCACGTGCAGAGCTTCTGAAAGATTGGTGCTTTCCTATCCAGATGATCACGTTTAGGCATTTTACAGTCTGGTTGTATTTCACAGTGCCTTATATGTTCATTCAAAATAAAAAGACATTTGCCTTTGCAAGTTTTCCCTTTTCCCTCACCCAAGCTATTATTTCAAATTATGAAAACCATGTACATGAAAGTGTAATTTACTCTTGGAGAGCAAGCATGAAATCTTTCAGCTTTCCAGAGGTGTTTTGAAACTTTTTAAGTTCCTGGAGGAAGAGTGGAAACTGCCTGTGCAACGTGGACTCTGGCATCTCAAGCAGTGCGGCGGGATCGGTTCTGCAGGAGGAACGCAGCCCTGGGAAAAGCAGCATCGGGCGTCTGTCAGCTGCTCCAGCACTGTCAGCCTGCAGCTGGATCATCAAGCAGTGCTGCCCATCCACCTGCCCCGGCATCCTGTCTCCTTTAGGAGTGACTGGCATCTGATGGTCAAGGTGAAACATGAGAAATCCCTCTTGTGTAAGTTGTCCTGCCCTGAGATGCATCTCTACTTTATGTATTTAGAGATCAGCTGCGTATGTAAAACCCTAGTTTTCAGCATTTTTGCTTATCAGAGTAACTGAGTATTCTTAACCTTAGACTTGAGTAATTTCTTCTAACAGATGGTTTTCCAATATAATTACCTGTGCAGAAAGAATTTTTCCTTCTTTCTGAAAGACTCCAAATGTTCTGTAGCTTCCTGAACTGAGGAAACAGGAGGTAGCAAGCTGCTCTAGACTTTTCTTTCTTTAGTACCCTCTTAGATCTTCTACTTAATTTGCCTTCTGTGGCTTTCAGTTTCTCATACATTTCTGATGGCATGTTTATTTGTCTTTCCACATCACCTATTGGGATTATACTTGACATAAGTGCTTGGTACTATTCAAGTTATCACAAACAGTGTTGCATGAGCTGATTTACATGAAGGTGGGAATCTCCAGCCTTTTCCCTCTTCTACTCTTTTTCATCCTGAGTTCTTGTTACTGCGAACTTGGTTAACCAGTAATACCCATGTCTTTAAATAAGCAAGTGTGCTTGTGTTACAAGAAATAAGTTCTGTGTTAGCTTCGTGGAAAAATTTAAAACAAACAAAAAACCAAACCCCCCCCAAAAAAAAACCCACAATAAACAACCAAACAGCAGCAAAAAACAAAACAAACAAAACCCCCAAACAAACAGAAAAAAAAACCCAAAAAAACCAACCAACCAAAAATAAAAGCCCAACCAAAATGCCCCCAAAACAGAAACCCATGAACTGTCAGCCCTCCTCAGTGGCAGTTTCCTAAAGCTGGAGAAAGACTTTTTCAGCTTCTTCAAAATTCAGCACTTTCCTTAAAAAAAAAAACGGAAGTTACTGAAATCTCGTAGGTATGTGTAGAAACTGCATGTTGTGGAAAAGGTCCAGGCATGACTGCAAGGCCTCTTGAAGCAGGAGTCAGAACTTCTAGGAATGTCCTTCAGCTTCAGCTTGTGAATTTCACGCAAATCAAATGTAAAATATCTTAGCAGTTAGCCTTCTCTCAAACATATTGCTATGCCTCTGGCAGCCTTTCTTCCTCAGCCTCAAACAGTAACAGGGCAGACCTTGAAGGGAGGGACTGTTACCCAAACAAGAATATTGCTACCAAAACCCTGTTTTTGTAGCAATATTCTTGTTTGCCTGTTAGGCTCTGCAGAACAGGCAGATGGAGTACAATGTCCTGGGAAGGCATGGGGGTTGGAGGGGATGCTCAGATGCCTGAGTATTTGCATACAACAGGATGTCTGAAGTTTTAGACTGAATATGGTTGTGACTCTGTGGCACTGGTGGTCATTTGTAATGACTAGTGTGAAAAGACTTAATGCAAACTAACAAAAAGAACATGCTGCTGTGGGTGTGCATTACTTTCTCTGGTATAACGAACATATACTTTGAGGAGTCATTTGTTACTGCTGTTTGCAGGTTTGGAATGTGAAGTGTTTCGTTCAGTTCCCCTCTTTCCCCTTGCTTCCACATTCTGTGTATTTGAGTGGTGTGTATCGAACTGTGCGTAGCCATTACTCACTCTCAGTTACTAGCATGGAATGCTTAGGCACAGGTTTCACTGAGGAGCCCTCACCACAAGGGTTGTGCTCTGCTCTGAACAGCTGTTGTTTGCTATCCAGCACTGATGACATTAAATTTGCATGTTCTTGTGTTTTAAGCCATCAGTCTTTCAGGTGTAGTGTAGGTCATTAAGGCTGCCTGAGTGGGGAAAACCACTTTTCTATGATCTCTTTAATACCGCAGGTGCCAAGCTGAACACTTGAGCTCCATCTCTGTGGCAGAGTGGTGCAGAAGGAACCGAGCCTGGAAACAACCTAAGCTCTGCTATGTGGTTTAGCCAGGGAAAAGGAAACAGCTGAACTTTTCCATCGTGCTGCTGCTGTCTGATGACAGATGCCTTGAGCACAAGCTGGGCCTGGAATGGCTCCAGAATTGAAACTTAAAATGGGAGATCTCCACCCATATCTTTCTGGCATGTTTGTTGTGTATTTCTCCCTGGAGCTGTGGCTCCCTAGGCAGATTAGGCTGATTTCCTTATGCAATGGTAGCCAGAGGGGACGTTCTACCCTGTCTCCCCACTATCCCACTAGCTCCCTCCATCCATAGTCATGCAACCACTTCAAAGATATATTTACAAGCCAGAGGAAGCACATGAAAGTCTAAGCAAAAGGAGAGACACAGTAAAAAGACTCAGAAGTGGGTGGAAAAAGCAATGACTGCAAATGATGCTGTCTCCCTTTAATTGTGACTCGGGTCTCTGCTGTGCTGACTTAATACTCCACTATGATTTAGACAGCCTGGCAACTCTGTAATAAGCGTGTATTTAATAGGAGACCCTCCATCTCTAGGCACTTCTGCCTTGAGTAAGAATTTCTCTCTGTAATTGGAGTCCAGGTATTTCCCCATGTGATATCATGCCTTTCAGCAGTTTATTTAGTAAATCTTACTGTCATGATCCCCTGCTCTGTAAAAAATACAGACCTTTTGTTTGTGTTCTATGCCAGGCGGTGATAGGTCTCATCTCACTCTTTCTTTACTAGAGCTGAAGGATTAGTATATTAGCAGTGGCAGAGGTAATATTTTGCAATGAGCTCTTCTTTTATACTTTGAAGAGAGATTTTTTTTTTGCTCTGTGCCATGGGAGAGAGCATAATTTTTCCCTGATGAAAAAGTCTTGTCTTTACATAGAACGGCACATTGCTGATGCATGTCTAGAAGTGGTCCCCTCTTCATGAAAACATTGGAGTTTGGCTTTCAGTCTTGAGACTTTTGGGAAAATTCATGCTGTTTACTAATGACTTGTTAAGACCTTACCTGGAGTTCTGCAAGCAAGGCTTGAGATCTTAACTCATATTTGCTGCTGAAGAGGAGAGATTTTGCAGCAGCTTTTCATTACCAGATGCAAGATAAATCTGAGTATAGACATGCTTTTTGGAAGATATCTCCGAATTTTATTCTATGTCATTATATTTTCTGTTTTGAACTGTAGTGTGCAAGAGTTAAAAGAAAAACTTCTAACTGTTGGTTTTCAAGTAAGAGGCATTAGAAAATTTTGTCCTGGGCATATGTTGAATCCTGCTTACTGAAGGAGAATAGAATAGAATAGAATAGAATAGAATAGAATAGAATAGAATAGAATAGAATAGAATAGAATAGAATAGAATAGAATAGAATAGAATAGAATAGAATAGAATAGAATAGAATAGAATAGAATAGAATAGAATAGAACAGTCTTAGAGGAAGAACGTCAAACTTTCTGCTGTGGGTTTGGTATTGTTGGGGGACTTTTAGGTTTTGTCATCAGATTTTTTCTGCTCTCTCTGAGTCACCCACCAGCTCTGGAAAGGTACCTGAGAAAAAAAAAAGAAGCATTTTAAGAACTGTGATGAACGAAACAAGTCAGAGGATGAGGAAAAGAGCTCTGGCTTCCCTGTAATCATGGCTGAAGTTACATCTGATCATATTTGTTTCCTTGAATGGTGGGGGCATCATCCTATAATTGGGGTCATGATCAAATTTGTCATTGGACTTCTATAGCTGGCTAATGAAGGTTATCACCCTGTAATTAGTCTGTGTGCCTTTCCTTTCTGTATGTATTTGAAATATAATGCACAATGTATTTGAAATATAATGCACATCATCTTCAGTCACATTTGTCCCTATAGTGAGGGTAGAGATCTCTGCCCTTGCAGGCGTGTGTTTCTGACAATCCAGTTGGTGAGGCATGTTAAGACTCTCTTTTTGGCTTGCTATTTGGCACAGGGGAAACTTTTTTTTTTTTTCATTCAGAAGGTTATTTGTGTCCTTGTGTCGTATCTTATAAAGTTTATTTTGAAATGAATGAAACTTATGAGACAGACCCCTCTCCACTTGGAACCACCAGGTCCCTCTTATTCCCCCTTCATTTCAGAGTTTCCTAGAACTCCTTCTGGCTTTATTTTAGTAAATAGCTCTGTCTTTAAAAAATACAGAATATAACTTGAAACATAAGTCTTAAGTCTGTAACAATCTGTTTGCTTTTCTAGTAATTTTCTTATTGGATTTGTGGCCAGTCATGTCTGCATGATATGAAGAGAACACCAGTCACTTCCCTTGAAGTGCTGTTTCTTATTGGCAGAACACATAGATACGAGAAGGGAAGAGATGAACTTACACCTCACAGAACAAGAAAACTCCTTCAAAGATAGTTTCAGGTTAATATAATTTAACTTAGTTACCAACTACACTGTAAGCATGGGGGAAGGGGAGAGGGGAACAGGCAAAAATTTGGGAACTGCCAGGTCATTCTAAAAGTTGTCCCACTCGAACACACTTCAGGTTGAGACCCTGTTTTAGCAGTTACACTCAAGAAACTATGCCTTTCACTCCATTATATAGGCATTTTAATGGTGTCTGTGCCCACAGTGAGGTTTCACAGCACTTTTTATTTATGTGGTATTTAGCGGTTATAAACACAATGATAATTTTATGTAGGGTTTTCTTTGTCAAGTGTTGGTTATATGTGACATTCATTTAGACCCGAACTACAAGAAAATGCATTTTGAGATATCATTTAAAAAAAAACCCAACTAAGTTACAGTGAACAGGGAGTACTTGCAGCGGAAACTGTAAGACACAAAACATGTTGCTTAGCCAGAAAAGCAGGAGCTGCCTCATGAGACATTTGCACAGGTGTGAAAGGTAAATTTAGGATAGGTTTTTCAAAGCATCAAAGTCACCTGTTTAAACTTGGCAGTGACTAATGTTCTCTTAATTCTCCTGCCTGTATATAAAAACATAAGCCTTGATTCCAAATCCCCTCCATAAGTTAACATCCACAAGTTGCTGAGAGCGTCAGTGCTTCTTTGCTCCTTATCAACATTTTAAAATACAAAAAATAAATACAGCATTGAACAATGACCAAAATTAAATTATGTTTTCTAGTACTGACACTTTTTTTCCTCTCCAAAGAAGATAACTTTGATTAAGCCATCATTATGTGATAGAAGTATTTAAAAAAAGGAAAGCCAATTGCCATGACCTAATTACCTTTGCTTGATAAAACCATAAATATTACATCTTGAATTAATATAGTTAACCATTTAATCCTTATTTCACCTCTGGGAACTTTGTGGATCCTAATATAAATTATGAAATAAGGTACATAAGGTTGAGACATTAATTCAGTTTCATAAAGGGAAATTACTAAAAAAAATTCAGAGAATTTTTGCTATAGTAAATACTAATAGTGATTGTAGCACAAATTGATGCCTTTGGGAGTCACTGCCTGCTGACAGCACAGCTGCTCTTCTACTGTTTCCTGGGATCACATTCATTTTAATAGATCACAGTGGCCCTGAAATGTGAGTGAATGTCTACGTGACCTAAAGTCTAAGCTGCTGGAGGTTTCTGTTCCAGAGCTCAGAAGATGAACACAAGTGGGGACTTAATTTAGTCCCCTTGAGCCATCAAGTGTGCAGTTGCAGAGTTTTTCCAGGACAGTGGCACTTTCTGCTCTACAGCAGCCCATTTTCTGAGATCCTTTTTTCATCCTCAGGGAAGGTTTTTTTTGTGCAGCATTGCTTTGGAGGAACACCAGCAAGGGTGGAGAAAGCAGAGGAATACAACAAAGCTTCCCAGTATGGTTCCCTGATGCAGTGCCGAGGGTCTGCTGAGAGTCCTTCAGTGGTTTGTACTGAACGTGAAAACCGTGTTTGTAGGCATGGAGGTGATACCCAACAAATAGGACTGAGTAGGAAAATGCTAAGCCTTGTTAATTGCTCTGCTGCTGTAAACTCTCACATAAACTGACTAACTACAGGAGCGTGTTCTGTTGCTTTGCTGCTCATTTCTGTGGTACCTGAATGTGTTTATTTCACTGAAACCCAGGAGCAGCGGGCAATACTCAGTGACAGAGGAGCCAGATGTTCTGGTAAGACAGAACTTAATCGCTTTTTTAATATTTTTAATGTAAACACTGTTTCAGTTATAAGAAGAGGAAGGACGCGGAGGAGGAGTGCCAGCACCTGTAAGCAAAGGGCGGTGGGTTGGGCACGGCGGGGCGAGAGCAGCTCCCGGCCGGGCGGCGGCGACCGCCCGAGCTGCGGGACGGGAGCGGCACGGCCCGGCCCGGCACGGCCCCTCCGGCGGCGGGCGGGAAGGGGCCGGGGGAAGGCGCGCACGGCGCCCCGGCCGCGGGCGGAGCCGCCCGCCCACGCCCAGCGCGGCAGCGGCGCCGCCGGCCCGAGGCTGAGGCCGCGGGGGCCGGACCCGGCGGGGCAGAGGAGGCGGAGGTGCACAGGACCATGCTGGCCGGGCTGCGCCGGGCGCTGCGCGGCGGCAGGCGGCAGCTGCCGGCGCTGCTGGGCGGGCGGGATGGCTGCCCGCCGCCCTCGGCGCCTCAGGTGAGACGGGAGCGGGCGAGGATCCCCGCGGGACAGCGGCGGGGACGGGCGGAATTGCCCCTTACGGCTGCCTGTGCCCCGGGGTGCGGCGGGGCACAGAGCCCGGGACGAGCGTCACCCCTCGCTGGCCCCGGGCGGGCGCGGTGCCTCAGGGCGGGCCGAGCAGGGGGCTCTGCCCGGGTGACTCACGGGCTGCTCTGTAAACAGCCGGGAGTAAAACGCGAGGGCAAAAAAAAGTTTCTCTTGCGGGCTGTCGTGGTGCTGCTGCTGCCTTGTAGGTGAAGTGCTGAAGTCCGCCTGCCTTTGAGCTTCTCCGGGCTTTGCGAAGTGCCAGGGCTTCTGTGGTTAGGAACAATACAGGCAAACAGACGGACGATGAATTTAAAGATCTGCTGGCGCGTAGTTCAGTCGCTAAGAATCCTGAGCGACTCCTAATTGTTGGGAGAGGCGGCAGTTTAATTCTTTTTTACTGTTCTTAATAATAGAGGTATGCCATGTGTATGCCTGGAAATACCGCTGTGATGGAACACGGCAGAACCCCATCCTTGCGTCCGGGGCCCTCCCATAGCAAGGAAGTTGCTGGGGTTTGTGGTGACAGGAGGAAGTCCAGGGCGATCTGGCGCTTGTTACTGAGCAGCTTCCACGACCCGTGTCTCGAAATGTGCGGCAGTGGGTGGAGTTGAGTTATACGAAACGAACTTTCTACTTTTCCCCAATATTTTTTTTCTCACACTTTTCGCCAAACCTATTACAAGATTCCATTGCATTAATTTGCCCCACATCCCTTAGTGCAAGTAGCCCTTCTTTGCTTTCTCATGGCTGTATATGAGGACATCTAAGTAGGGAATTTAAGATAAATACTGACCTAGCCTCCTTAGTCTTCTGAGTTTTTAGCGGGGCGTGCCGAAAACACCTTGCACCTCGCTGAGAGGGTTTGCACTGTCATTCAGCTCACACTGACACTGCCTATTCAGTTTGCCACCTCTAACTTCTCCAGGGTACTGCTTTGCAGACAAGCTTCGTGCTTTTCTAAGGCTCTAAATTGAGACTGAAAGCTGATAAAGCTTTAAGAAGAGGTACCAAAAATGAGAGGAGAAGGAGGAGGTGGAGGAGGAAAAGCTCTTACTTTGGCACCACTGTCATAATAAGAAAGAGCAAAAAATGATCGTGTCTGTTACTTCGTGGGATGGAACGTCAGTGGCATGCATTGGGAATTAAATTTTTTGCACCAACTAGGTGAAAGAGAGAGATGCTGTAGTGTTGAGGAAAAATCTACTTGGGAAAAGTGTTTAATACGAGATTTGGTTTATTTAATAAGTGGAAATTTTTTGAATAAATTAATTATTTTTTATGGTCTGTGCGGCTTGTTACATGCTGTGGTTGGTGATAGGAATCAGTCTGTCCATGTGCCTTTTGGGGCCTTGACTGGAGTTTCCGCTCATAAAGCTGGAGGTGGTACTTCAGTAGCCACCCGAGGTTGTAGGATGTGGAATTGGTCCTCACATACTGCAAGTTCCTCAGGTGCTGATGAGCAGGTGTGTGAATGCAGAATGTGTTTGTGTGCTATGTTTTTGACTAATAAATACACAGCTGTGGGGATAAATGAGCCATTATTTCTAATTCAGTGTAATTTTTTTCAGGTTTACAGGATTACAGCTGTCCTAAGGAGCTGTATCCTTAATCATTGGCTTTGCACCTCCACTTTTAAATGAGAACTGCAGCTCTTCCTAAAGCTGTCATTAGCTGCTTTACCTTTTGGAGTGATGCTTATACAAATTCTGCATTTTGTAGAATTGAGGTTTTTGTTAGGTGAGTCTTTCTGCATTTAAAGTGGTTAGCTCTTAGAGAGACTCTAGCTGCCTGGGATGTCCTGGGATTGCTGCTTTGACAAGAATGTGTTAGAAATCTGGACAGCAGGCTATGCGCAAAAGAGAAAAGGGCTTAGCAGCAGTTTTTCAAAATAATTGAAGCATATTTTATTCTATTCTTTGGACAGGCATTCTTATTACACATAATTTTGTTCCCCAAAGGCTGCAGTTTATTTTGTTAGAGTTGCAATTTGTAATTCTGCAGTTATTTTGCACGTGGTGAAACCTAAACGTTGCCAGCTCTTTTGCTTCCTCTTGACTTGCAAGTTTTAACTCCTGCAGCTCACACTGAAAGAAATACCCTGTTTGCAATGCTCTCCATGAGGAACATCTCCCCTCACCATATTTCAGTGGAGAATGCATTTGTTAACACAGAATCAAGGCTTTAAATTGCTGGAGGTTTCATTGGTTTGTTTGTTTGGGGTTTTTTTTTGTTTTGTTTTGTGTTTTTTTATTTGTGTTTTTTTTTTTTTAATTTTAAACCTTCTAAGACAGGAAACGTTGAAGGAACTGTATTTAATTTTTTTTCATATGGTCCTAGTTAGTTTCCGTATAGCGCTGAATCCTACTGATCTAAAATTGTGTTTCTTTTTATGGCCGTTCATGAAAGTGAAATTTCTAGTTTAGTGTCTGTGCTGTGGAGATCTCCACCAGCATGCCTACATTGCTTAGGATGGGTGGCAACCATGGAAATTGAAGAAGTCTGGGTTACATGGTTTTTCTTAACTTAAACCCGGGTTTCTTTGCAGTCACAGAGCCCTGTGTCTTGTTAAAACTGTTTCTATCCTGTGTGGAGGTGCTGGAGCCGTGACATTTCCTCTGCAAAAGGCAGGGCTTGCTTTGAACAAGTATTAGTGAAGGAAGTAAAATGGGAAAACTTGAATCCTTTTCAAAATGTAAGTTTATTTAGCACCATTAATTCAGAATACATTTTATTGCTATGTGCAAAATCTCTTAAAACTGTGCCTCTGGAATACATTGGCAAGGGGAAAGATCGTGTGTAAGCTGGCAAGAGCAAATAAGGCGTCTGTGAAAAACATTATGGATATATTTTCTTCCTTGATTAGGATATTGCATATGCTTGTTGCTGAGGAAAATTTTCCTCCTAGCTGCAAACTGCAGCCAGTAGGAGAGTCATTGGGTTTATCTGCAGAAAGCAGAGTAGTGAGGGTTTTATTCTGGGGCTTTTTTTTTTTTTGGTCAGCTCCCAGTGTCTTCCATATCTGTCAAAAAATTTTTTTTCAGTGCTTTCAGCTGGTGAGTTTTTGACTACCCAGTTCCTCAGACTAACTTGAACCTTTTTCCTGTCCTTCCTGTTAGTTTTTATAGTAATTCTTACTCTCAAATTACCATAATTCTCCTAGTATTACACCTGTCCAGTTTGTTCTTCATTTTTTTACAGTCTTATAAGCAAGGATTTAAATGGGTCCTAATAGCCACAGGGTATTTCCATGGAGGTTTTTAATTTTGCCTCTTTCTCTTTTGCATATGATCTACTGCGGGGATTTCTAAGATATTCTGACAGACAGCAACCCCAGGACATCCCAGGCAACTACAGCAAAGCAGACTGTCATTGAATGTCTTATGCAGCCAAATATTTCACATAAATGTGGTTTAAGTCCCTGCTTTTTATTTCAGCCCACTCAAGTCCTTTGGAAATTGATATCTAATTGGAGCCAAGAACTGGGAGTAATTTATGGCTGTTGGGTGTGTTTTCCCTTGTCTTTCCTCCACTTTGAAAGCCTGGCACAACAAAAGTTAGCTTGTTGATCTAAATCTTCTTTTCTAAACAGAAACCTCCTGCTCATACTGGCATATATCAATAAAAAAACATACAAACTGCTGAACTGTTTGTTTATGGAAGTACTGTTCACTCTTTCAAATACTAATTTCTGAATGTCTTAGCCTATTTAGAAGATCTCTGGTGCTTCTGCTGCAAAAAATTTCCTGTCTCAGCAAGTTCATTTTTTTGACTTCGCTGCTGTGTCTGTGCCAGAATAACAGGGTGGCATTGGGAATGGCTGCTAGTTATTTGCTGTTGTCTCTTCTCGTCTGGCAGCTGGGAGATGGCTCTGTTTTCCCTGATAAATACACTTTTGGGCAGAGATGTGATATATAGCACAGAAATTAATCTCTCTTTGTGCTTCTGCAGATATTCCCATGAACTGTTTTTGTGTGTCCTCTCTCTCCAGTACAGATGCTGTAGTGGCACAGTGGGCCATGAGATACTCTTGTACGTGCACATACAATTACCTGCAAGGCACTCATACCCTTAGAGGTTTGGGAAATTTCTAAAAACCAGCCTCACTCAGGGTTTGCAACACACATCAACAGTGTGACTTCAAATTCTTGGTGTTGTTTTCCAGTGAGGCAGTTGACAGAAAAGCAGTTAATTGAAATGTGTAGATCAAATCAACTTGTCTTGCATAGTGTGTTGTTTTTTGCCTGCCCTGAGTGTCAGCAGATGTGTGTTTTTGGTGGTTGTGTGAATATGGCAATTCCTAAGGAAATGAAAACCAGCTCCAGCAAGGCTGGAAAGAATGTGGTCATTCTCTTCAACATCACAAGCCTAAGGAAGTTAGAGGTTTTTTGTGCTAAGTCAGGGCTGTGTGGTATTGCAGGAAATGTAAAGAAAACTGAAATGCTGGTCTAGCATTATTGTCCGTAGCAAAATCTATAATTTTTAACATTTTAAAACAGATTAATGTAATTTTTTTATAATTTTATATAATTTTAAAACAGATTTCATGAAGAGCTTTCTTATATGTGATATAGGAGTAATAGACTGTGCTTCTCAAAGTTTGGGAAGTACATTACTCCAAATATATTCAATAGGTTTATTGTAAAGGAGAATGAAAATGTATATAACTTCCTATTGATAGAGACTTTAAAAAAATATTTAATTTTGAATGGGGATAGAAATAAGGTGATACCTGTATTGGGTGCTCCATGTTTAATAAAGTAGATGACAGAAAATGATGCTGTGATTTCATTTGCAGTGGATGCTGTGATCATTGTAAGTTTTTTGTTGCTTATGAGATGAAGTCTGGCACTGTTCCTTTTAGCACTCTTAGCAAGTGTGCTAAAAGACTTCACTCACAGTCTTTATACCTGCAAAAAAAATTAATACTAAACCTCTAGAGGATGTCTGAGAAAATTGCTTTGCAAGTGTCTTAGATGTGCTTAAGATGTACCACAAATCACTGAAGTGCTGAGCACTTAAGGCTGTTGACAAACCTTGTTTTAAGAATACGAGTCTCCTCTGATTTTTTTGCATTTTTGTATTTGAAAGCTTATAGGACAAAAATGTAGACCTTTTCCTAGAGTTTATAATATCTTAATTTCTGAAGGTATAGGAGAACATGGAAAAGGAAATAGAGATGTTTGGTTATGTTTTGGTTTTTGCTTCTTTTGTACTGAGGCTTTCCCCTCCAGAAGTCCTTCTTACACAGTTACATTTTTGGCAGCAGAGAGGAAGCAAACAGCACACCTGTTCTCAACATCTAGTTAAACAGCAAAATTTTCATTTCCCCCTTCCCACTGAGGCAGAAAGATCTGAAGGAAAATGAATGGAGTAGCTGTGCTTGAGTTGGGCTTGCTTTCTTTAGGATCATCTTCACCCTGAGGATGGTCTTAAAAAACAGCATCACAGGTGAATTTCTCATTGGGTGGCTCATGGTGGGGAAATCCCTACATCTGAGAAGGCAGTAAACTCTTCTGAGCCTAGAGGTGTTTCATTCACTTCTGTACTTTTTTATGATATGATGTTAACGAAGTGTCTGTTAAGGGCACGTATCAGCAGCTCTTGCTCTGGGTTGGTTTCTTATCTCTTTTGCAGAAAGATGAAAGGCAGAGGCCTCTGTGTTTCTGTCTCATTCTCTGTCTTGCTGTCAAGATACTGAGTAATAACCTGGTCATTATGTTTGCATAGAAAGAGGTGGCTTTTAAAAAGGTCACTTCTGCCATTCATATGACTACTCACTTTGTTGTTTCTGTATCTCAGAGCAGATCTGAGGAGCCCAGCAAAGAACTGAAGTTAACTGTTTTGTGAACTTGCATAGGGAGGCTGGGAGGAGGACAATTTTCAGGCCTGCAAGTTATTTGTTGTGACATGTTCCATTCTCAGCTCATGCATGAGTCCTGCGTCCCTAGGAGTTCCTGCCATCCAGGTGTTGGGGGAGCGTGGGTCTGTGCTCTGAAGATCGGGTCCATCACTAGGGAAATAAATCTCTCATGTCAGAATGACTCTGTGGCCCAGCAGCTGAAGAAGAGAAGTTAAAATGAACATTGTTTGGCTGCCTGCCTACTAAGGATGGTAGCTTTTGTCCATGAACTAATTCTCCTTTGTTCAAGTGAGGCTGGGTGTAAGCAGGCCACTGTCAGCTGTCAGCAGTCAGGGCATGGATAAACAGGAGGCTTTGTGTCTGTGTGATGAGGACTGGCAAGCACAACCTCCCCTTAGTGACCAGGAAATACTCACTCCTCTTTCAAATGGAAACGGAAAAAAGATGTTTACTCTCTAAATGTGACATTTATACCTTTAGAAAAGTTAAATTTATCATCATGAGCCCAGGTAGTGCATCTTCAAAGGGACAGAAAAATTGAGTACATTATACACAGGCAAGATATAATTTACTTTTTTCCTTCAGAATTTGTACAACTTAGAAAACAGTTTTGAAGCAGTTGTTTTCACATTTACTATCTCGTCATTTTTGATCAAAATTACTTCAGTCCTCACATTCCTGTCGAGACGGAGAGAAATAAACTGTCTTCTTTTAAGAAGTATTTTGTTTATCTGCAAAGTAACCAGCAATTTCAGCTTCCCAGCATCTCCCCAGTGTTACCTAAAACTAACAAGACTACAAATTGATTTAGAGATCACAGAAACATCCTTAAATGTATTGTATGTTTGCCAGAGTGGAGAAAAAATTACATTGCTTTTCTTCCTGGCAAATCAAACTCCATATACCATGAGGATATCACTTTGGCCAGAGTGCTGTGGTGAGGAAAAGATCACAGAATCACAGAATGTTAAAGGTTGGAAGGTACCACAGGGTCATCTGGTCCAGCCCCTTTGCCCAAGAAGGGACATCCTTGAGCACATGGCACAGAATCACATCCAGATGGTTCTTGAATGTCTCCAGTGAAGGAGACTCCACAGCCTCTGTGGGCAACATGTTCCAGTCTCCTAGTCCAAGATTATTGTTGTTTGTGCAGCAGAGTCACTGGTTGTGCTTGAAGTGCTTATGCCATACTGTTACAGAACAACGTTCCTATGGGTTTGTTCCAGGTTTCTTTTTTCCTAGGGCCTGACCTGACCCTCTCTGCACCTTCTCATGCAAACTGTTTGTTATTTGTACTCTGTACTTGCTGTTTGAACCAGCTGCTCTCTGCCTGTGACAGCACAGCTGTGAGCATTTTCCTTTGTGCTATCTGTGGCAGGAAAGCAGGAAGGCTTTTGTAAAACACCTTTATGTGTTTGCTCTGAATAGAAGCATAAAGGTGCCAGGCTCCTTCATGCTTCCAGGGACCTTTGTGGCCTCAGCTGCTCCTCAGCCAGCCCCTCTAGGCTGGAATCCCTCAAGGGAGACATGGGCACGACAGGGTTCCTGATCCAGGGCCAAACCTGGCACGGGTGTGGGTTTGTAGCTGTGGCCCCTGTGGAGGATGCACTGACAGGGATGGGGGGAGGATGGGTGTAGCAATGGGATAATCCCCAGGTTGAGCTAGGTAGAGGCTGGGAACTGAAGTTATGATTCATCTGGAAGTGGGGCACAGGTTTTGGCTAGCCTGAGGTATTTGGTTTTAACAGGTTAATTGCAGTAAAGATGGGCTAAACTGTCTAAAAGTGTTTTGAGAAGGTGGCAAACCCAGTGCTTAACCACAAAGTAGCTTAGCTTTCTTGCCT
Organism: Taeniopygia guttata; assembly: GCF_048771995.1. Taxonomy (NCBI): domain Eukaryota; kingdom Metazoa; phylum Chordata; class Aves; order Passeriformes; family Estrildidae; genus Taeniopygia; species Taeniopygia guttata. The sequence goes on along the minus strand of NC_133028.1, from coordinate 46,055,073 downwards.
ATAGATACTGTGTCTGCCCTTCCCTAGACAAGGTAATATACTTAAAGAATTATTTTGCAATACAAAAATATAAGCCAAATAGAAGCTATATATCTGTAGTAAAAGAAATACTGTGTGAGAAGTTTAAGTTAGTGGTCTTGCTGACCTGAGTGCTGGACCCTAGGCTGGTGATACTGAATCAGCTAAATGTTGGAAGTCAAGTGATCTTCATCAGTGGCTTGGGTAAATACTTGACACTTTTAACATAGATTAAACAGTTGGAACTTAAAGGCAGTTGCTTTTCACAGCTGCGTTGTAAGAGCTGTGTATCTGATGTGCATTGCTGATGTGTTTTAGGTAGAAGGGATATTTGTGAAATGGCAAGGTGGGAAGCTTAACTTTGCTTCTCAGTGGATACACTTCAGTTTACTGGCCCCCCTCCTCCCTCTCACTCCAGGTTTTCAAATTTTAAAATTCCAGATAAAACTACCAGGAAGCTGCCAGTTTCTTAAAAGACAAAATCAGTTTTTTAAGTTTATGCTGAGATCAGGACTTCCCGCAGCTCTGTAAATACTTTTCCAGAGCAATACACATGCTAGTATTTTAACTAAAGGCAGGAAGTCTCTTAAGCTTGGGAAGGGAGGGAAAGCAGACACAGCAAACAGTGATCTTGAACAATCACTTTTTTTTTCTGTAGCCAGAGGGTGAGTATGTCTTTCCTGCCTTCCCATTTTCATTTGTCTGCTGGATGACCACAGCTGTGTTGAAACAGGAAAACTAAATCAAGTCCTTGGAGCTCTATTGTGAGGAGTTTTTGTGCTCAGTAACCAGATGCAGTGTAGGGTTGAATCATGGAGTCTCTGTTAGATGGGACTTTGCTTTCATTTTGTGTATTCTCTTTTAATCTTATGTGCTGCTGGCAATATCCTGGGTTCCTACTAGTGCTTTCCCAAAAACTGCTTTCAGATGGGTCCTGACCTATTAAGGCATCAGGTTACTTATGCTTGTGGCACACCTTTTGGCAGTTTGCCTGTTGGCTTTGAAAAGTGTTTTAAAGCCATAATATGCTTACTGCAATATGGCAAGGCCTAAACCTTGCTAAAGGTGCCCCACAAGGAAGCAGTGAGGGTTGAAAATGGGGAGGTTCCTGGGGATTTTGTCCTCGGTTGACTTGGGAAATGACCTGCTGTAGGATGAGTTGAAATTCACTTAAACAAAGAAAATGATAATGAAAATTTTGAGATGAGATTCCTGCCAGAATATATTCCCAGGCATTGGTACCACAGCAGGATCTTTTGCAGTCAGTTCTGACTGGTACACTTTTTCAGGTAGCTGCAGTGGATTTCAGTCAAAAGGGTTTTTTTGTGAGGCGGGTAATGCTGTTATTTTTTGCAGAGCTGGGGCTAGTCTAAATTTAATGTGCAGGGACTGACATTTTCTGTAGTGAATTGTCTGCCTTTTTTTCCATTTAAATCTGCTGGGTGTGAGATCATTCTTCAGTATTTTTTATTATAGTGATTTTCAGTAACATTATTTATCTGATGCCATAGAGTTTGATAGGCTAAAGGATATGAAAACAGAATTCATATTTACATCTGTGTGCTTCAATCAGAAGCCAAAGGCGTGTGCTCAGTGTTTGTAGCCTTTCTGGTAAAATAAAATCAGGCATACTTGGAAGATTGCTGTTTGAAGGCTGGTGTTTCAGGCTTGGTCTTGCAGTGCCCTGTGGCTTTAAGCACACTGGAAATATGACTGAGTTGGAGTAATTTAAAGGGATGTCAAATAACCCAGGCTCTAAAACTGAGTTATACCTATTAAACTATGCATGCTCCTTGGAGTACTGACCCCAAGCTGTTTTTCCTGGCAGTGGAAGTGTAAAGTGCATATATTTTGCTATAGTTCAGACCCTGATATGACTTTAATCTGTGCAAACCCTCACAGTAGTGCCATTCTTCAGCATTTCATAATGCTGCACAATCTGTAGCTTGTTTCCTTGCGAGTTCCTGGTTACTTCTCCTTCTGGAATAGTCATGTTAACTTTTCTCATTAATAGGGATGTAACTATTTTTGGGGATTCCGCTGAGCCAGCAGATGAAAACTGTGATCTCACTGGCATTCTAATATAAATACAGATTTGGGTTGTTGGGAAGTAAGACTTTTAACTGGGCACTCTACTGCTAACAATTACAGCTCATTTTGTCTCAGTTGGAATTAAGTATCAGTAGTTAGTATTTTTCTTGACATATGATAAAAAAGATTTTTTGGAACTTAGGAATACTTGTAACTAATAAAAGAAGTAACTGCATAAAGGTACCTAATAAGGTAGAAGTTATCAAAAACTATTAACAGGTTTAAAAAATACTGCCCATGTAGAGTATTCATATACTGCTAAAAACTTTGAATGTCATATAACATTTAGAATTCAAACCCCTAGATACGGCTTTTGACCTTTGTGGTGCCTCTGATTCTAGATTTTGGGTGAGTAATTACACAGCTCAAGAACTTGAACTGTAAGAAAATTACACAGCACCTTGTGGCAGCAGTCAGACCAGCAAGACCCACTAGAAGGAACCAGAAGCAAAGTCCTGGTTCATAGGTCAGTGCGTGCTTCTGTGGCACAAGTTGATCTTACCTGCAAGTGTGCAAGAGCATAATGTATTTCCATAGCACAAATTTGAAATGCTCCATATGCACATCCATACTCCATATGGCCATCATAAAAAACAGTCAGCCAGCAGCTACCCCTAGGCCTGGAGCCGACAGAGGATCCACCTTATCTACTGCTTTTTTACTTTATCTGCAGCCAGATAAAACTGGGATGGCAGGTCACACATTCTGTTTAAATCAGTTGGCTGCTGGTGTCATGGGGCCTCCCTTACTGCTGTAGAAGTTAAGAGTGTGAGTAATTTAAAATTTTAAAAAAACCCTAAGCCAGTTTATCACACTTAGCATTGCTGACCACAGAAATATCCCAGCCCTATGCAGCTGGCCCTCGGTGTGCCTCTAGCTCCTGCTCCAGGCACCTCACTGCTCATACATTCCAGAGCAGCTCAAAGCCCTGCTGAGGGGTGAGAGTCACACCCCTGCAGTGCTGCTTTCTCAGCCTGGGTTGGGGTCATGATGTGGTTTTTGGTGTTCTCAAGGGATCCACTTAAGGGGGAAGCTGCAGTTGGAGGAGCTTTTGTTTTGTTCCCTGCTTTCATGCTCTCTCCCTGTCTGCCCTCCACTGATAGAAGCAGAAAAATCTAGTGGGTCTGATTTCAGGGAAATAGGTTTGAAGCCAAACAACACACATTCAGAGAGAGAGAAATGTGGAACAACACTTATTTGAAGGCAGTGGTGAAAGCACAGAATTAATGGACTCTTGTGTTTAGCCCAGACTATCAATATTTACTGAGAAGTTCACCTACATTATTTCTGGTTGGCTGTAGCATGCTCTGTCTACTGTAACATGCACTCTGTGGTATTTATAACCTCTGATCAGTGCAGAACTAACTATTCAGACTGTTCCTTCTTGTTTAAGTTATTTTGATAGTGTTACTTAATACCTTTGTTTAAATTTCAGTAGTGTTTGCATGTTGCCTCAGAGCCTGCAGCAGCAAAAGGTAAATATGGCAGTAGGGTTTAAATTGAGTTCATTCATTCAAAGAGTAAAAGAAAATAAACATAAGGAGGAAACAACCTGCAGATACTTATCAGTCTCAAGTGAGGAAAGAGGTTTTTTAATGTTGTTTATTCATCCATATCAAATCGTTGCTCTTGGAACTGGAACACTGAGAAACTATATCCCAGTGAAATCCTGTGGTATCAAAGAGACTGTGACTGTATTTTCCCTTGTACTTCTTCCAGGATGGCATGTTGCAAAGATGGTTATGAGTCTCTATTCCTTACTTTTTGTTGATCAGGTGTTTTTTCTAATTTTGTAGACTTTTAATAAGCCATCCAGATGCCATTTTGAGTTCTAGGAAAATGCTCATAATAAAAGCCTTCAGGACTCAGTATGTTGCTGTAGCTTCTGCAGACTGCATTATTCTCAAGAAGTTTTATAATGTGAGAAAGATTTACAAGGATCTTTTTACTGTGTGACTGTGGGGAACTCAGGTCAGCTCCCACTGTCTTTCTTCGTGACAATATAGCAACAAGACAGTCTGAGGGCCTGGCCGATGCCATTTTCTCCATTTCACTAAAAAGGATGGTGAGATAGAATAGTCCTGGGTATCTGCTTTCATACTGCAGATGGTCCTGGATATGCAGATTGGGCTCTGTAGGCATGATTATGCTTTTCACTGTGTCTTGTTCTGAGTGGGCTGCAATATCCAGAAAAAGCTGTCCATATGGAGAGGCTAGCTGTGAACCTGGAAGCAGTGTAGAGCCTCTCAGTGTGATGGTGCACCTGGGCCAGAAACCCTTCTGTGTTGTGTGGGGGGCATGTAGTGTGCACCTAATCACTGGCTGGGGAAGAGAGCAGTGAGCCTGAGCTTGTTTGAGACTCTTGCCTCAGGATGCAGCTTTTTGTCTAAGTGTCAAATTTGCAAGGTAACAGAAACAAAAAAAATTTCTTAACCAAAGCAGGTTATAGGGTACAGAAACCTTTTTCCTCTCTGTATTTATGCCGGTGAATGTCATCTGTGTCCGCTTCAGGCACGTGATGGCAAGCAGCTCTTTGAATATTTTTTGTGTGTGTATTTTTCTTTAATGTCATAACTTCTCAGAAACTTTAGGCATTTATCTGCTAAACAAAATACTATGGTTCTTTGTATTTGCCTTCCACTGAGATTTCAGCCTTTGAGATGGATTTGAATAGTGGGGTTTTTTTCAAGCTCTTTCACAATCAAGAGGATAATACATTCTTTTACAAAAACTGAGATTCTTATCCTGTAGACAAGCAATGACAGAAGGGCTGACATAAATAGATTTGGAGTGTGTGTGTGTGTGTCAGTGAATTGCTGATGGATATATTTTACTCCTTGGGATTGGACTTTCTTAATTTGATTTTTTTAAACTTGATCAATAGTAGTGACCTAAGTTAAAGATTGGCTTGACTGAATGCGAATGGTGTTGTTCCAGAAGGGAATGGGTTTCAGCATCAAATAGATTTTACAACAAAGGGCATTTGATTATTGCTTTGGTATTTTTTCAGGTATTTTCTGTCAAAGTATTTTTGTTCTCATTCAAAAATTAAAAAATACTTTCAATTTTAGTGTTCAGCCTCTCCTACATAACAGAAGTCAATAAATTGTACTAGCATGATTTATTATAAATAAAAAAATGTGAAATTTATCCCTTTTGAAACACGTAACAAACAGCCAAAGTCCTAGATTTGGAAAAAGCCAAGGAACTGGTGTTCATCTTACTTTGAAGGAAAATCAATCAGTGTAATTATTTACCTGTTTTGTACATATGAGCTATTGCTATACTGAGAGGCTTTGCTGCTATAACTATACTATAAATCCTTTTTTGTGGCCACTTTTACAGGCAGGAGACATTTATTTGTTTACTTTGAAAGTTCTAGGCTTAAAATACTTAGAATAGCATATTATCATCATAGATCCATATAATGGTTTGGGTTGGAAGGGACCTCAAGGATCATCTAGTTCCAACCCCCCTGCTATAGGCAGGGACATCTTCCACTGGACCATGGAGGGGCTCAGAGCCCCATCCAACCTGGCCATGAACACTTCCAGGGATGGGGCATCCACAACTTCTCTGGAATACCTATGCCATGTTTATTCATTGATCATTTTCAGTATTGCAGCTAATGACTTTAATTAATGGTGAAGAAAATTTTATTGGATTTTTTAAAATTAGATACTTCTGAGCCAGCAGTAATAGCTAAGGTACTCACATAGAAATATGCCCTTTGTCTTTGTGGAGATGTTTCCTGATGATAGCTGTATCAGTAAGTGCTTTTTAATGCTTACAGTGCCTTAGCAGAGCTAATGTGAAAATATTTTAAAAATATGTAACTGCATCTTTAAGTTCTTAATTACAGAGATGAGAGCTAAATGTGGTTTTGAGCCAGCTGGACACTAACCACATCTACTCAGTGATGCTGTGAATCCAGGTGAGCAGCTTGTCAAGAATAGCACCTCAGGTTTTCTTTTAGCAAGTCAAATTGTCTTTTTCTTTTCTGAGGCAGAGGTTAAGAATTCTGATGGGCACTTAGTGGGTGCCAGAGGTGCTGTCTCTCAAAGAAGAAAGATGCTGCCAGCCAGTTAATTGGCAATATCTTGCCTGTACATGGAGTAGTGGCTCTCAGTTTCTGTTCAGAGCTCTGTGTGAGTCAGGAGCTGGGAGCTGATGAGGACTCTGGATGCACTGGGATGCATCCCTGTCCCAGCCTGCCAGCATGCCTTCAGCACCAGCCATAGCACTTCTTTTTGCACCAGCACCATGGGATGCTGATCTCTGTTTTGTGGAAAGGACAGAGGTCAAACTGGAAGCTATTTTTCCTTGCTCACTACCAAATGCAACATAATCAACTGTTTTGTTACTGATGCTAAAGCAAATTTAACTCATACTCATAAAATGCCTGTGTGAGTCCTGTGTTTTTAGTGGATTACAGAAATAAAACAGCTGGTATAATAATGAGTCCTGCTGCTTGCCATGGATCTGAAGGTATATTTGGGAGTGCAGTCCTGGCATTACTCTTATAATGGCAACGGTTGAGTTGGAATTACAGAAATAAATGATGTTTGAAATCTTTATTAAAAAAACTAAACCAATCAACTTTCCTCTGCTGAAAACAGTCTAACTAGAGCTTTTTGCTGAAAATCAGAGCTATGAAAGAAAGCTGCTTTGTCCTATCTTTGCAATGGCACATAAAAGGCATAAAACAAAATTGCAACGTTGCTTAGACCCACAGATGTGTCCAGAAGTGTATTTCATATTGGCCCTTTGGATCTGATGCCATTGTAGCATTCTAATCCTTATGAATGTAGTCAATTTTCTTAGAAAGTAGATCTACATATTAGGACTCTGTGACTCCAAATTTAGGGGTTTTTTAGTGCCTGTTCTTTTCTGCGAGCTGCTCCACTGATCTCCTTTCAGTTTTGAATGGTGACCTGAGGACCAGAGCTTTAGAGGATTCAACTGACTCTTTTTCCTAAGCTGGATATGCTAAGTGTAATTTTAACAGGCTGAACAGATAAAAAAGAGGCAGAGAAGAGGGAGAAGTGATAGTTGGAATGACAACCACTCTGTCATTTAAACTCCTTAGAGAAGGAGGTGCCTTGTTCCTGCAGTTCTTGCTGTGGGCCTGGAACAGACAGCTGGAACAAAGGACTTGTCTTACATCCTCAGAATGGTGCAAAAGTTGGGGCTGCTCTACACTTGATACTGTTCTGTTCTCTAGCTACTGAGCCCTGGAATTGCCTGATGACTTTTTCACATCTACCCTTCCTCATCCCGGTCTCTGCCCAGCTGGATAACACTTCATCCATAACTGTGAAATGCTGCCCCTCTGTCCCCTTCAAACAATTTCAGAGGCTAAGCACGGTTCTCTCCCTCTGTTAATAGTTGGTAAAAGTTTTTCTAATTTGTGAAGCTAAAGCTCATAAAGCAGCAAATATAGAGCAAACATTCAGATAATTCTTTATCTGAAGAGATAGGAGTGACTGAAGTTCATTTTAGGGCAAATGCTATCATAATATATTAGTAGGATCTGTTCATACCCTAGAGGAAAAATGTGCTAAATACTATACACTCTCAGCGTCAGGCCATAAGGGATGAGGAAAGCATGACTGTGAAGTAAAGTTAGGGAGAATCAAGCTGAAAAGTCTGTTGGCATGGTTCTGGTAGTTAAATATTTACCAGCAGCAGACAGCTCTCAGAGTCTCATTTTTCTTCAGCCATTGGTATAATGAGGTAATAAACCATGCACAGATCATAGGTTTCCAGGGAAGTGGCTGCAAAGGGTTCTGCTTCTTGAACAAGGACAGTTAATATCCAGTTCCTTTAAGAAAGAAACTAGAATACATTGAGTATTTATTGAGACTCATCAGAAAAGAAGTTTCTGCTTGAGCTGTAGAGCTGGTGTTACACAGCTGGTTTCATGTGGGGTAATTTTTTTCACAGTGGCTGGTACAGGGCTAAATTTTGAATTTGTGGTGATCACTCAAGACCTCTCTGTATCATACATGACTTTTGCAGGTATGGTCAGGAGTTTGCTGGCCTGATTTGGTATTGTCCTCCTTCCCAGCCCCTCTTATGGTCACTCTGGCTTCTCCTTCTGGACTGTAATCCTTAAGGTGCCTGCAGAGGTCCAGAATCTGTGTTACATGGAAGGGGAAGAGCAGCAGCAGCAGAGAAACACCTGCTGTGTCTTAACACAGCTGCCAACATCACCCTGCAGCTGCTGCTGCTGAATAGAGGGACTATGCTTATGTGTACCTTATGTTTTGCATAGGCGGAACACAAGATGAATTTCTGAAGTGGCTGATGGTTTTGGTTTTTTCCCAGGCTGTGCTGTCTCACTGGTGCTGAAAACAGGGCCATTGGATAAAGGAGATTAATAACTGTAAATTCCTTTTGTGTCCCAGTGAAATCAAATGGCATAGATGTTGAAAGATAATCTGAAAGGCACCTGAAATGTGAGAGGCTTTATTAAGATTAGCATAGGGTTTATTTTGTATTTTTTGCTGTAATAAACTTGAAGTAATTTGGTATTCCATTTAAATTGCATTATCTCTAGTGCTAGACAAAAAATTGCTGGTCAAAAGAAAAAGAGGAATATAATACCTTTGTCTTCTCTATCTCCCTGTGAGGAAACCCACTGAATTTTGGTACTCCTGAATAAAGGTTTTAAATGAGGAATCCCTGTGAATATGCTAGGGTGGTAGGAAATGTCAGTGGAGTTGTGTTGTATGTGTAGGAGGAGTTGTTTCAGGGACAAGAGAAGAAGAGTGCTGGTACTACAGGAGTTGAAATATTATGCTAGTGTTCATATTATAAAGACAGTGGTCATTGAAGAGAACTCTGAAGCAGTAAATGGGAGAAGCTGTATAGATTAATTTATGAGGAAAAATGTAAGAATTAAATATGTATAACTTCTCTAAGCAGTGACTGCTTGTGTTCATAAATCTAACAAGCATGAGAGGTATAAGCACGTACACAAAAAAAAGAACTCTGGATATAGTTGGGGCTATGTCTGAAGTGGTAACTTTGGGTATCCTATGCATGACTTCCTAGGTGGATATCTAGTGAATATGTAGCAATGAACATCTTATCTTTTTAGGGTGATTAGAGGTATCTATTGAGCCTGGCTTCATCTCATAACATTAGTCACGTGAGCTGTCATCATTGTTTGAATCTACTGTACATCTAGAGTTAACTGTGCTGTCTTAGGTCCTACAGACAAATGCTTATGCTTAAACCTGACAAACTCCTCACTTTCTTCTCATCCTTGAACAATAGGCTGGGGGAAGGAGTGTCACAATCCTTTTCAATCTCTCAAATTTACAGGACAATATACTCTATAAACTAAACTTTATTTAATGAGCTTATTGTGAATGAAAACAAACAAATATGTCGAATGAGCTCATTCCTCTTTGTACAGACTAGTCTAATATGATTTCACTAATTCATCACTTCATTCACGAGTGATTATCCTTTAAAGCCCTTCCAGCTAATTTGATTATAAGTCTCTTCCTCACAGTATAATTGAACACCTCTGTTTGTCATCCTCAGACAACTGCTGCAGGCAGGGAAGAAAATTACTTCTTTCTGTGTTTCGACAAACCAACACGGTTTAAACAATCTAAGTTACTTAAAAGTAACATCGATTGTAACATAGACATGTTACAAAGGTAGCATTCCCAAGTTTTCTGATTTGTAACTTGTGCACCAGCGAGCGGGGACCTCACTGGTTGTGCTGATCCTTCCTTCTCCCACATCTTGTGGGCATCTTGGGGTCTCACTGAGATGAACAAAGCCAGTCTGGCTGCTGCTGGATCTGCTTCAAAAGCTTTTTGGGTCTGCTGAGGATGTTGGATCTATAGTATTTCCCTAGGATTCTGAAAAAACTGCCAGGCAATCATAACGCTAAGGCGATGGTTGCAGGAGGCAGCAAGCTGCCTCCTTTGCCAGGGACTCTTTTGGAGACTTTTTCTGCTCTTCCTTGGTGTCCTTCTTTGAGAATGGATGTGCCATTTGCATTTTCTGCTGTTTATGGTCCCTGAAGCATGCAGGAATGACAGGGAGCCTACCTGAAGCAGGCCAGAGTGTGGAGCAGAGCTGGCTGCAGTGTGTGCAGCCCTTCTGTGCTGCATTTGTTGTTTCTGTTTGTTGCAGCTGTTTTCTATTTTTGACAAAATAGCTGAAGCTTATGAAATTGGATCTCCTAAACACAAGTTGCTGAAAGTCTTCAATACATGTGATCATTGCAGTGATAGTTGTGAGACAAAGCAGAATCAGTGTGGCAGGGATGTCAAGCTGCTGCATTTTGTGATAGCCACTTTAAAGGTATTTGTATTTTGCTCTTTCCGAGTGGAAACCTGTAAAATGGGCTGTGAAAGGGAGTGAAAACATTCTTTCCTTGTTCACATTCCTCCTTGGGTACCCCTAAGGGATTTTGGGAAGTTGTTGAACTAGTTAGACTGTTGTTCGGCCATTTGGAGGGTTTAAGAGCAGTTCTTGGTTTTCGTGTTTCTTGTTTCTTCACATCTGATCTGCTATGCCCTCAAAATGCAGGCAGTGGACATTTTGACAACACTCAAAAAAAAAAAAAAACCCAAACAAATGAGGGCCCTTGATAAAAATACTAAGTCAACAAAAATATGCACTTAAAAAAGAAAGAGATTTAGACAGCAAAGATTTAAAATTCAAAAGTTGTATGTGGATAGTTTAAAGTGTAGTGTTTATCTTGGTAAGGGTTTTTTCTGCTCAGTCTTAGGACAGGGAAGCACATAGCACTCTTTCACGTGTGATGCAGAGATGACACTCAGATAAACCTGATTTGTTCTTTCCTCTACTGTAAGTTTTCTATATTACCTTTAAGTAACTTAAATTATTTAAACTGTGTTGGTTTTTCGAAGTTGATAAAAGAAGTTAATTGCTCTTCCCTGCCTGCAGCAGTTGTCTGAGATTCAGACAGAGTCAATTATACTGTGAAGAAGAGACTTATGATCAAATTAGCTGGAAGTTCTCTAAAGATAAGAATATATTTCCTGCCTCCAACCTTCTTCCCCTGTTCTGCAAAGCAGTTTTTTTCTAAACCATCTTTTGGCAGGCTCACTGCTCTGTTGTTGAGCTGCAGCTACTGGCAGCTGTTATGCTCTGTGCAGAGGTGCTCTGTGCTGTCTGTGCCTGTACACCCAGCAGTTGCAAATAAAGCCATGGAAAGGACCGAGATGCCAGGTGCTCATTCTGTCTCATATTTCAGATGCCAGCTGTGATTACCACGTAGGGTCAGGCTGTTGAAGCAGAGGCATCTTTCAGAGAACATGGAGTGAGGAGCTGCTGAGGGTTGTCTTAGGGCACTCCTTTATCCTTCTGGGCAGGCGTCAATCAGCTGCTGTCTGTCACAGGCTGAAAGTGCAGGAGCTACCAGAGCAGCTGCTCCTCAGACATGGGCTGTACTGAGACAAGAGCGTGGCTTTTTCCATGACAGGGACTAAACAGCAACATGAACTAAAGCTGGTTTGGTGTAAGGAAGCAGCATTCCATGGAGACCTAGAAAAGCTGCAGCCCTGTAAGAATATTTGCTGTTGTTCAAGTTTAATTTTCAGAAAGCTCTTCCTTCCTCTTTTCTACATTTGAGCTGTTTCCTTTTTGTTTAAATGCAGCTCATGAAGTACATTGTTAATTTAGTCATGCAGTTTACAGTTACTTTATAAAATCCAAATTAATTACACAGTGTAAAGTAAATACAGGTTTTCAGCACATATGACCATGACTGAATCTTCCTGCTCCAAATTGATGGATATTGTTGATAGTTGTTCCAGTTCAGTCATCCATGAAATATTCACAGATTTATAGTCAACATAGAAGTGAAACTGTCAAAACAACTTGCTTGATTATGACAAAGAAATAGCTATCAGAGAAGTGGCAGGCAGCTTCTGGGCTGAAGTGTTTCACTTAAGACATTTCAGTACCATTTGCATTTTGTATCATTTCTGAGAAATGCATAATATACAAAATGCATTTGTGGTTTTTTTTAAGAATTTTTATGTGTTCAAATTTGTCATCTGGCTATTGCTTTTCATGGTATTTTTCTTTGGGAAAAAAAAAAAGAAAAAGTAAATAGATTAATTACTTACTACATGTATTATAAAAAATACATGGTGATGGGTGAATTTCTACAGCTTAATTGCCTGACCCCATGGTCTGCAGGCAAGTGGTTGAATCTCATCTTTTAAAGTTTTCAAAAGAGATTGTCATGTTAATAATAAAATTTAGTAAAGACCAACAACTGGAAACACAGCAGTTGAGGTCAGCTGTTTCCTATCTAATTTCTTAAACACAGGTGTACTTTTCAGATGAAGAAAGTGAGGGGAAATGGTTCTGCTGTACTTATCTGCTTGGCTTTTGTGATCCTGATAATAGGAACATTATGTGGAAATAGTCTCATCTGGGATAAAAGTATTATGAGAGTGTGGAGAGATAGAACTATGTTTGTGAGCACCACCGGATGAACTGAGGGAGTTGCAGGACTACTGAAGATCAACAGCAGTGCTCCCAACAGCTTCCTTGAAGCCTTTCTTTTCCTGCCCCAAGCATCTGTCCTTCCTGCCCTGCAGACCTCCAGCAGAAAGGTTGGTTACCCTTACTACGGAGGGTCTGCCCACCCTGGATTGCTCTTAAAAGTCAACTGTTAAGTCTAGAAACAAACAAACAAACCCCATAATTTGCAGTTTATTTTTGTTGACATCCCAGGCACTGTTAAGAGTATATCCAGGCTGTACAGAACACCTGTAACATTTAGGTGATAGTAGCAAAATATAGGTGGGGTGTCTGGGTTACTAAAATGCAAATTGAGAGTGAGAGGGAGGTGTCACTGCAGGAGTGGTGCACTGGTGTGGAGTCAAGGCTAAGGTACAGAAGGGGCTGTGGAGTGAAAAGCAGCAAGCTGTGATGCTGTAGGTTGCTGTTGTGATGCTGGTCACATTTGCCCTGCTGAGCTCCCTGTGATAGACTTAAACAGCACAGAAAATGCAAACACCATTTCTGGAACAACATACCTCGATTTTGTACCTTTAGACCTGTAACATGTCGTGGAGGCTTGAGCCATTTTATAGCTACAGCAACTCCCCTCCTTTCTCTGTCTACCATGCTCTCACTGAAATATCGCTTTGTTTTGGGCTGAATTGCTCTGGAACACCTGAAAGTGTGAGTCTTCCTTGTGGGAGCTCTCTGTCCTGTGTAAATTTAAGGTATGTGCAAAACTGATGCAGAGCTAAAAGATCCCTTAGCAGCTTTTCTTGGCGTTTCTATTCAGGTAGCCTGTAATTATGTGATTATAGGTTGCACAGGACAAGCCATAGAAGTTAGATGGCTCATAGACCTCACAAGGCTGTTTCTCTGCAGGTATTCATTCCCCTAGTCATCCTTGGCTTTGCCCAAGGATATGCCATGTTGAGCTGAGAGGGGGAGTGTCAGTGGGTCCCCAGTTGGTAATGCAGGGACTGTCTGTGTGCCTGCCATCTCTCAAGACTGAGTGGAAATTTGTCAGCAGGTTCAGGAGCTCCAAGGGCTGAGATTCTTTTCTTCCTTTTGTCAATTTTGTATTTTGATGACTATGGTCAGGTGGATTTGGGTGAGTGGTGGGATATGTGATTAATCTCTCCCAATATGCATTTGTTCAGCACCCTGATAAGTGTGTAAGAGACTTCCTTACAGAAAAAAAGTAATCTTTAGGGTACTAAAGCCCTTCGGGAGACCCATTAAAGTAGTCGCAGTGTCTGCATTTGTATTCTTAGTTGGTAAGAAAAATGCTGTGCTACTTTTGGAAAACTGGATGCCACATTTCCAGGAGTTACAGGTTCCAGATAGTGAGGATGCAGTGCAAATGTTAATGTTCTGAAAATAACGGTTCTGAAAATAAGCATGGTTTAGCAGCAAAACAGAAATAGATCAAGTTGAATCAAGCCAAAATAATAATTTTGTTCCTTGCAGGAAAGGAATTCTGAAGTGAACTGGGGAGTTCACTGGCCAAAATCCACCTGGTTTCCAGGCTTTTCTAATTTAAGCTAAGGAGGGGAAGGCTATATATATATATATATTTATATAGAGATAGATACAGGTCTCTCTAAATATATAGGTATGAAATAGCTGTTGAAGTGCCTCTGATATCATTTTCCCATAGCTCAGGGTTTGGATTGGCTTGACTCTAAGCAGAACAGGAGTATGAGTCTCTGCAGTGTGGCCTGTCATTTACTGTTAACAGTTAACATGAAGCTCTGGATAATAATTATGAAGAATAATAAAGAATAAGTATTCTTTGATTTGTTGCTTTAATCTTCTAGAGATAACACTGAGCTTTAAACTTTGCCTGCCTTTCCTTGGAAAAATAATTGAGTCGTTAACTTCTTTGAAGAGAGTAAATGGTTTACTTCTGATTCTTTTCATGTACAGGTGACTGCACTACTTTTACTTGTAGGACATTAATTATGAAACAAAAGTGAGGGTTTGTTTTTTTTTTAATTATGGCGCTAGAGACATTTTACTGATTAGCTTGGAAATTACCTGTGGCTGCCAGCTTGGCCTTTCAAAACAGAAAGAAATTCAGCTATTCACCATTTAACAAAAGCTGAGCTCTGACTGCTGACAGTTTTGTAAGGAAATGGGTAATCACACATAATGTAACAGAGGTATGAGATTGCAGGTTAGCTTGACCGATAGAAAGAAGAGTTTGTTTTCTTTCTGACTGCAAGGGATTTGTGAGCAGTCATTATGTTTGCATGGTGTGAAACCTTTTGCTGTTGTGTCTATTGCATTTCATCTTTAATTTATATCCTTGAAGCCAATTGTCCTTGTAAAATTGACTTGAAAGCTGTCTTCCTCCTTTTTGTAAAAGAGTATCTCTGACACTGTGAAAGATGCAGTAATCCATTTCAAATTCTAAAGTTTGACAAACTGGAGGTGGGAACAAGTAAGGCCTAACTGGGCTCCCATCATGCCAGTGACTAACACCTCCTAAATTGTATGTCTTGAATTTGTAAACAGGATGGCACAAAACAAACTGAATGCCGTGATGCCACATGGTTGGTGGGCTGTGTGTAAGAGCTCTTACCTCCCAATGTTTATGGTTTTGTAACCTTAGTGTCTAGAGAAAAATACAATTACAGGTAAAATACACAGATTACCCAGACAGTATGTTTTACCAGTTGCTTTGCTCTCCACTTTTATAGTGGAGAGGTCAGTGGTAGGAAACACTGTGTCCTTGCTGAAGTTGATTCCTTTGCACCCCATGTAATATGTAAAGGTGAGCAGAGGTTAGGTTAAGTGTCATTATTTCTATCGTAGAGGTGCAGTAACATGTCCAAGGTTTTCCTGCTCTCTGCAGGAGGCTGATTCATAGATGGCACCTGCATTTAAGTGTATCCTAAAGATGGAGGTGGGTAAGAAGTTCTGCCTTACAATCACTGATACAGCAATCTGCTTGTGTTGGAAGACAAGATGACTATATCCAATATATATATATTGGTGTTATTATAGGCCTGAGTAGAAAAAGAGCAACAGCTTTGGGCTACTGCCTGCCTGTTCTGTGTGGCATTGAATTCTTGTTTGCTGTAGCAATAAAATCCTAAAAGTACATGGAAACTTTACAAGGGTAAACCTTGCATTCAGAGGATCCAGATTCTTGCCCTGTCTATTCAATCAGTCTTTCAGATACATGTCCTGAATGCATTAATGGAGGAAGAGGAAATAGAACAACTCTTAATTGGCTGGAGTTCAAAGGCTCTCAGGTGAAAAGGGAGCAGCTGACCTGCAGCTTTGCTCACTTCCCCCGGGGAGGCACAGCAGGCACATCAGAACACAGGTTCTGGTCCATCCGGGGCACACAGAGCCTTTCATCTTCTTGTACTGGCTGTGATTGTTTTTCTTTTGATAGTAAGCTTTAGAAAAAAACACTAGAAACCTCTACAGGAAAACTTGCTTTTTGCTTTGCCTGCTCTGTAGAAAGGGATAAATGTGCAAGCATGTTGTAGAGACTAAAACTGAAGGTCAGAACAATAGCTCAGTGTATCACAACCAGTATTGGTTGTTGATTTAAAAATTTAATTGCTGTCTAAATGCATTGTGCTTTTAATCTTGCAGAAAAAAGGTAGAAATCTGTCTATGATGGATTTGGTGTTGCAATTGAGTTCACTCAGTCACTGGTTCTGCTAAATTATGTTTTAAAACATTGATGCCAACACCTGAAACATGGAAGTGAGTAGTATCATCAAAGCCACACCCACTTGACGGTTTTAGATTAAAAAATCTTGAGTGGCAGTGGAAGAACATAGATTTGCAAAAGAAAATTAAAAAATAAAGCAAAAATATTTCCTTTTTGACATCTGACAGCATTTTGATGTGTCTCTTTAGGAATGGCAATGTTGAGAGCTCTGTCCACAAGTATTTGGGAGCGATGGGTCCTTACACACAAGTCATGAAGGGCCAGGAACATGCATGCTCATTGGGACCTTTGCTGAGCTATTGGGCTAGTGAGGCCTCTGCACCCTTGGCAGCACGTTTGTGTTTCATGCCAGAGCAGTTGGATTTTCTAGGTCCCTCTACTGTGGCAGCTTTTCTGTCAGGAATGCTCTAGAAGCTACTTCTCCCAGCAGAGTTCTCTTTCAAGAAAACAGATGTTTTTAAGCTTTCCTGCTGGATGAGTTTCATAGTTTTAAGCTATTACTGTAGATCTCTTATGAGGACTTTGAGTGAAGTTGTTGTCTTCTGTAAAGTGTTGGTCTTGCTAAACCCAGTTTGTTGTAACTGCTCTGCAAAGTGTGCATGAAGGCTGGAAGCTCTTGAAACTGGTGAGTTTGTAGGTGCCCCTTTGATCTTATTCCTTAGAAATGTTTACTTCCTTTGGTTCTGTCTGATTATTTAATGTGTTATGTTTCTGCTGTCAGGCTCTCTTGAATGGCAGCTCTGTGGTTTCTGACACCACCTGTTGAAGTTTCTGTGAAGTTGTGATGTTAAATTTGCAGTTGGTTGCTCACTGTGGATGTTCCCACAGTGTCTGCCCTAGATATTTTAAAAAAACATTATTAATTAGAAACTATCAAAAGGGAAAGTATTATGATTCTCTGTTTACTTCAGTTCTTGTGCCTTTGTTTTCTTGGGTTACCTTCTAACAAGGGTAAAAAGTGTGTTCTGTACTCCCTGCAAGTAATTTGAGCATCCACAGGAGTGCAGCAGCATATAAAGCTGGAATATAAACTAAGTTCCATTTTGGTATTGCTTTATGACTATCTGTTATAACGAATACAGATCACTATCTACATCCTAATGCCAGCTACTAAGAGAGAAAGACATTTGATTTTATCTAGTCTGTCAGTTGTTCTGTTGTTTTGCTCCTGCTTTTTCTTTTTTTTCTTTTTTTTTTTTTTTTTTTTCCCAGATAAGCAATCAGAAGTGTTTTCATATGTGAAATCATATGTGTTTTCCTTTTGGAAAGGTACCTGTTTACAGCTGCCTGCAAAAAACATGAGTTCTTAAGTGTCTGGGGTAATCTTATTGCAGACCTTTAAAGAAAAAAATGAAATATGGTATTTCTAAAACCATCAATATGAGATGTGATATTTTAGAATAATGATATAGACAACGTATTTCTGGAATTGTTGTGGTGGAGAAAAAGAGAAACTTCTCTAATAGTGCAACACCAGATAGTCCCAGTATAATTTAGAGCAAATCTAGGTGTGACTAAGCCAGACATGGACTGTTACTGTCCTCTGTTGTCATAGATTTGATTCCTAATATTTTCCTTCCCCTCAAATAATAATTAACAGTCTGCATTGCCAAAATAGTTCTGCCTTTGGGATGATGGTGTTTGGGCAGGAGAAATTGCTAGCTGTGGGAAATGCTCTTCAAGAGAGCAAAGTTTCTCTGGTATTTTGTGGAATAGTGCAGTTAAGTTTTCAGGGAGTGGAAGAAAAGAAGCGATACAATTTAACAGGGTTGCTTGGATTCTGCAGAGTACTGTGGTTTCTCATGGCTTGTGGTCAGACCCTGGGGGAGGCCTTGGGGATGGGGATTAGATGGGAAACATCCCCAGCAGGAGAGAGAGAGAGAAACCCTTTGCTGGAGAGGTGGCAGGGTGAGGAATGGAAGGGATGTGATGAAGAGCCAGCTCTCCTTGCTTGGTGCATTTCAGCAGCTGCTCAGCTGGTTCCTTTTCCAAGATCTGCTTGGTGGAATGATTCTGAAGTCTGTTACCTGCTAAAAAAGCTTGCTGAAAAGCTGGGTGAGAGCTGTCACTGGGAGTTTCTCCACTGCTGGTTACTCTGACTTTTCACGCACATCTATCAGATATTAATTCTAAGCGTTGAGTCAGTCAAACTTTCCAAGCAGTCTCTTCTTTATTAGCCAAGCTGTAAATGCCTTAAGGCTTTTGAAATCTGCAGTTTATAAAGAAAAGCCTGGGGAAAGAATCCCCCTGAAAAAGAAGTACATCCTTGTATTTATATGAAAACCCAATTCTCTTGAGTTGTGGGGAGGAGGAACAGGATTATTTATTTAGTAAATAGAAATGTCCATTATAAATGAAAATGTTGACAGAAAACGGAACTCCGTTTTCTGAGTTACATCATCTTTTTCCTGCGTGCTACAACCTGCTCAAGGCTTTCAGTCTGAAAAGTTCTGTGTGAGAAAAGGAAGACTTGGTGAAAGACTTTTTTAAACATGTAAGTGTAATCTGACTTTGCATCCTTGTGTCTCTTGTTATTTCATTTCAGCTGAAGTTTAAACAAGGTTTTCCTTGTCTGGCAATTTGAAAAAATAATGTTATTGCTAGAGAAGAGTTTGAGCAGTTTTTTTTTTCTTTTTAACAAACATGAAAGCAGCTGTGTACATTATGATACAATCTTTCTAAGACATTTGTAAGAAAATGTGCAGCAAGCCCATTTTCTTATTTAATAAAATGTAGGTGCATTTTTGCAAACAAAGTCACTCTTGTTACTCTTAAAGTTTTGCAATATTTCCCAGATCAGCATGCCTTCCCAAAAGGCACAGCACAAGAGCAAAGATCTGGTCTGTGGGACAAATTAAAAATCCTGTCTGTGCTGACACATTAATCTTTTGACCTAGACTGTTCTGGGAAAGAGATGGCACAGCTCTTGGATGTGGGCTTGCTTTTGATAAAGCACAAATACATTTTCATGCTATAATCCCTCCCTCTCAAATTCTTAGCCCTGTGTAATTTGCAAACTACCTTTTAAGTGTTGCATCCTTCTGAAAATGAAGTAAATTGGGAAGAAAAGCTGCTTTCAGACAAGCAGGCATCATTGAAACTGGATGAAGATGCGATATTTCCAGTAATGTAACACTTTATATTCAGAAGGGATTTAAGATTTGTTTTTCTTTGTAGGAAGAGAAGAAAAAGGTTTGATAAAATAGTAAGACACAATGGTGTTGCTCCTAAATATGCACTTGGCCTGCACAGCTGTCTTGGTTTTAGGCCTGTTTTTACACTGGTTTGGACATCAGTTTCTTTTGAAAAGGGGGAATGTCTGTACCTTCAGAGTAGTCCCCAGAAGGCACTGCAGGCAGATGCTGTCAGCTGATGTTCATCCTTCTTATCTCCTCAGCGCTTCTGGTGTTGCCTCTTTGCAGCGAGGAGTCACTGCAGAGAGGAGTTACCTGAAATCATACTTCTGGTTAGAGGAGGGCAAGGCCTAATTTCAGCCTGCTTTAAATGTCAGTGTTTTCAGCATCTGTTTTTATGGCTTGTCAAATTGATGTGGATACAAATCCTGGCACTTCCCTAGAGCTCTGCATCCTCAGGTGCCTGGTGTAGAGTCAGATGACCTCAGTGAGATACATCTCAAGAGGAGGGATCTCTGCCCCTATTGCAGAATGGATTCTCTCCCCTACATGCATGCACCCAGGGGAGTGGGGTGTGCATGTGGGCAGGGAGTGGGTGAGGCAGCACAAAGGAGTAGTGAAGGAGTAGAATGCAGCTGGAGGATGCACACCTGCCCAGCTGGAGATTAGGTGGAAGGTCCCTCTGGCAAAACCCCTCTGCAGTGATGGGTTTGACCCGCTGGACCTTCATAAAAGAGGTTCTTGGTGGCCAGTTGCCTCGATGTACTTCCTATAATAGCTGTCATTTTGGTTATTGGTAATGCTTGGCTGATTAAAACTGGTGGCAGCTGTTCTTGGAATCTGAGCAGAGCAAATGAAAGATTAGCAGGGATGATAAAGGCACAAAAAATAACAGGCACATGAAACCAAAATTTTGGTGGCTTGGGCTATTTTATTGGGTTTTAACAGTGCTGTAAGGGAAGTGAGTTTTGAGTAAAAGCCATATGAATCCTGTGTAGCTCTTGCTTTCTCAAAATCACTGGAACATACATACTCATGTTGAAACTGCTGCTTTGCTGGAAGAGACCTGCTAGCTACTTTTTTTAAAGTTGATTTGTACCGAGGAAGGGGTTAAAAATATTGCAGATTTCAAATTGGCTGCATTGAAAGGATTGAAATATAAGTGGATTGAAATACAAATATTGCAGTGTGGTTCATACAGTGCCTTGTGAACAGCTGGAGAAAGGTGTTCACTGCATGGCCCATTTGAGACAGGAAAGCTGTCTCTCAGGAAAAAAAAAAAGTCTGTCCTTTTTTGTTGTTTTTTGGGGGTTTTTTGTCCTAGGAAAGGGAAATATATCTTGAATACTCTCAGGTGTCAAAAGTGTCTTCCCTGGCTGAAACTGGAGTATTGGTATAGGGGTGTTTTGACAGAATGAGTGATGTGTCTGTTGCAAGGATTTTGTTTGTTTAACTTAAGCTGGGTTTCCAGAAATCTGAGCGATGGCTAAATCTGAGCAATGTGCTCTGAAGCGGCTGTTTACATTGAGGCTGTTGTTGCCTGATCACCTAAATCAGTTCTGGGACCAGTGAAGAAACAATGACAATCCTTTAAGTGTAAGAAGAGACAAATGAAAAGTTAATTAGAAATCATCTGTATCTCAAGTGGGCACTTGTAAGACAATTGTAGGCGGTTGTTAGGGCTCCATATGTCTTATTTTCCTGATCATGTAGGATTGCTTACAAAATCAGCACAGAAATTTAATGGCCGATATCTCCAAAATGGCCTTAGTGACTCATTTTAAAAAGGGAAATACCTTATGTGTACTTCTTGTGAACTTGATTGGAACAATGATTCATTTTTGGTTAGCTTGGCTGTGCATCATCTACAAGCTCAGTTGACTGGTGCTGGCAGCTCTTGCTTTTTCCCCTTCTTTCCCTTGGTTCTAAACCATTCTAAACCATTCTGAAATGTCTGTAGAGCATCCTGAAACTGCAGATTGTTACTCCAAAATTAATTAATCTCGATCAATTTCCCTCAAAGAATCAGGAGCCAACATCATTCATATGTAGAGAACTTCTAAGTGTGTTTATCAGAAAAACATGTAAGTCACTATGGAAAATATACATAGCTATTTATAACACATTCCTTCACTGAACCGTGCTAACACGTGGCTAACATGTACCTGCCCTCATTTTTCTCCTGCCCTTTCAAGCAGGCAGCATCCGGGGAGGTGACTTGTCCTGCCCTCTGCTTCACAAACTGGGTGAGATCAGCACACGAGGAGAACTATGGATACTGAGAATGTTGCCTTGTCTGGTGACACTCAGGGGGAAAAAAGGCCCCAAAATTCATTCTTAGGCATTGCAACTACTAGTTTCCCCCATGAATTGTCTCTTCCCACTCCTTTCCTGCAGTCCTTTTCAGTAGCTGTGTGGAAGGAACTGTACCAGGGTCAGGAGATAACTGAGCTCTCCTCTTCTGCCTGTAGCACTATATTACTATGGAAAAGCACACTGCAAGATGTATTTTAATTAGAATGTGTTTTGCTGCAGTGTATTTAAGGGTAAAATGCTTGTGCTTTGTGGAGTAGGGCATTTTATTATTGTGCTTTTCCGTGTCAGATTCTTATCATTGCCTCAGAGAGAAGGAAATGAGAATGTAGGAGATCATTCACATAACAGTCTGCATTATTTTTTGTGAAGACCATTTGTGAGTTTGACTTGAGGCACTCTCAAAAGGATCTCACACTGAAGAAATATAGTACTTCACTTTGTAGTATTGCATGTCCCTTCAGTAAGAGGACAGACAGAGTTGAGCTGACTCTTTTTTGATTACTTTCTCTAATAAATCTAAATTACTGGGGACTCAGTTGTTGAAGGAGTGTTACATTTTTTATTGCTGTTGAAATAACAAACAAAAACTACTATATCTTCCAAAATGCATGTAAGCAAAGACAAAAGTTTCAAAAATATGATTGCTGGCTAGGCTAGCTGCATTTTGATTCAGATTTGTTACAATATTTTGGTATGGCAAGTCAAAATTAAATAAACAATAATTCAGAAGGTGTTCTCAGAAAGTGTCCTAATAGCATTTTTTTGTGGAATTCCATATTCAAGATGACCTTTTTGTGTGAAAAATATTTTATTTCTATGCTCTCTCTCTTCCCACGCACAGTATAATGTTTTACAGAACAGAAGTTACAATTCCTGATGAGGTTACTACTTGTATATGTAGTGCTGAGGAAGATCAGAGGCTTTCATGTTGCTTCATGTACTGGTAATGATACTAATTTCTTAGACATAACTGGTCACAGAGTGAATTTGAGCTTAAGTTTGCAGGAACAATCACTCAATATCATAAAAGGTAGATTATTTGGAACTGTTAGCTCCAGAAACTGCAGTGTAGGTAGATTCAGTCATTTGCCATTCTCAAAAGTGAAAAATACAGTATTTCTATTCCAGTCTCTCCCACTTGTCATGTCTGGCTGCCTGGTTTTCCAGCTCAGTGATGATGCTGCATTAGTCCCTAAAACTTTGCACTAAACCACCAGAAAAATGTTGAAATAAATTTCCACTCTCGACTTTAACAGTGGCAGCTTCTCTGCTGTTAGAGACCAGAGGCGCCCTTAACAGAGGAAGTACATCTTTAAACTGCGTATGTATTTTCTGGTTTATACCAACTGGTATTTTTAACAGACTATGTTAGATTATTTTTATCACAATTAACACTCTATGCCTTAAATTCTTAAGAGTTTTCACTCCCAGGAGAGTCCATGCCTTGAACTGAGTCAAGAGATGAGGCCAACTGCTGCTCCCATATATTTTGCATTATATATATATTCTGCAGATATAGCTGAGGGAGAAGGGATGTTTCACAGCTAAATGCTGTTCATCTGCCTTTGACTCCTGAACATAATTGTGGTTGTGTTAGAGGAGTTTTAGCCAGATGTCCTGCCACATGCGTGTGCAGATTGCAGAAAGCTGTAGAATAGCTTGCTTAGCCTTTGTGAGGTTATAGGAGTTAGCCAAGAGGCACACACTGGCATATAGAGGAGTTGTTTGCAGTATGCTGTGCTCCTTACAGATCTCAGAGGTTGTGATGCAGTTAATTCAGGGCACACAGTCCTATTTCAGCTCTCACTGATGTTGTGAGGGCAGTCTCTCTGTTTTGGTCCCATAGTTCAAGTCCTCCTTGTAGCTGCTACACTTGCTGACTGACATTTCTTTTCCAGGGATAGGATAGGGATCATTCCAAGCATTTCAAAAGGAGCACAATGATTTGGCTGTAGGGCACAAGCTAATGGTTTAATAACTTCACTGAAGGGGAGATTTAAATCTGGAAACAGAGGGAGAAAGTTAACCCAGCCCTTCATGCTTCCCAATTCATCAACCTAGAGCTAATATGGAAAGTTAATTATTTGCATATTAGTTAGACTCCATGGCTCTGTGGCTTTTGCTTTTTTATTCTTTGCAGGTGATTTTAATGGGTAGTCTGCATTTGAGACAGTCTGAAAAAAACAAGCTCTAATATATAGAGATTCTTTCAATGGATCATGAATGATAATATAAAAGTCTAAATAATAATAAAATGAACTACTGTAAAGATTTTATTTCAATAAATGTGATCTAATTTAATAAGTATTTTAAATTAAAATATTAAATATATCTATTTTAATTTGTATTGACTGTTGAATGCATCACTTCTTCTAGAAGTAAAGTAGATAATTAATTTTTTGAAATACAGGCAGGGTGCAGTTCATTGTTTGGGGCATGTTGGGTGAAAAATATCTAGAATCTGATTGCAAAGTTTGTAAAAAAGTTAATTCCTCATTATCCCTCCTGAAGAAACAAGAGCTGCTCTTGTGTTCAAAGCTATTGAGTTTTCCTGCGTGCTGTTCCAAAGCAGATCTTGTTTTGAGGGCTGTCTCCCTGCTCCAGGCTGTGTTCCTAAATGTTCTGTGGGTGCAGGTGCTCCCTGTAAATGGGATGGGAACTGGTGAGCTGGGCTGTGTCCTGCCTGGCTCCAGTGAAAGTCTCTTGTTCTGCTGAAGAAACAAGACAAGTTACCAGATGCATCCTTAGCTCTGGGTGGCTGCCAGAATTCCTATACTCCTACTGTCTACGTTTTTTTGAGCAATGCTTTTCTGTTTAAGATATTCTGCTATTTGGTCTAGATTTCTGACTGTCTTTGATACCTGAAGATTACAACACATAGATTTCTTAGTGTTGAAAACTCACAGAATTATTTCTTTCTTTAAATCCTGAAAAGTGCTTGTTTCAGATATGAAGTTAGGGCAGCATTAACATCTTTGAAACACACAGATTAATTTATAGATTTTTTTTTTTATTTAACCTAATAGCATATTCCTATCCAGACAGTCAAGGCTATATTTCTTTAAAAACAAATAAATCATGTGAATGTGGTGAGACATGTTTGGCATATTGAATAGCCAGGGCCTTGTGCATTTACAGTTTTGTTTTCCTGCCTTGTCAAAGAATATTATCTTGCAGACTCTGAAATGTTTTGGCCTTCAGAAAGATGAGCTATAAAACTCACCGGGGGAAGATCGATCCTTATCATCTCCCTCCACATTTTTTTCCACTTTCCCCAGCTATCATATTTCAAATCCCAGGCCTAGGTCCAGCTCATCTGTGGTTTTCATAACCAGTTTGGTCAGGGATGTGATTTCCCTTCTTTTACCCGTTATTCTTAGTTTATAGCAAAAACATCTGCTGTGTGGAATCACTGCAATAAAATTGTCCCTCTCCTTGTGCAGGGGGTTTGCTGCAGAAGCAAAGGACATTGTGCCTTCCACAGCCTGGGTGGATAGCTTTAAGTAATGGATCTAATCAGAGCAGTTTGTCTTCTGTGTTTTGATATGGTTGTGATGAAGTGTATTGATGGTTCTCCCCAGTGCTCTGGAAGGAGCAAGCTTTGGTGTGTAACTCTGCAGGTTCAAAAACCCACTGTCATCACTGCCCTGGGGCAGAGAGGGTACTCACTGCATATGGCTGTGCCTCCTTTAGTGTTGTACTGAACACTGGTACTGGTACTTTCAGCAGCATCTCTCAGCATGCAGTTGAAGCCATTCATATTTAAAACATAAAAGATCTTCAAGCTGTATTGTTGTTATTGTCTTTTAGCAGCACAAATCTCAACAGCCAGCTTTGGTATGCAGTATATAACTATGAAGCAACAGGTAGTGTAACCTCAGTACCTTACTATTTTATTTCTTATTGTTGTTCACAATTAAGCAGTGAGTCTTCACTGAAGCCATGCCCTCTGTTGGAAGTTACACTGCTGCCTTTAGGTGCCACAAGGTAGAGGTTTTTCAAGAGGCTGTTCTGTGGGCAGAGGAGAGGTTTTATTGCAAGAGTTGCATAAAGCACTTCAGAAACACTGCAAATTTTTTCCTTTCTTTTCTTCCCCTGCTATTTTTTCCTTGAGTTAATTAAACTACAATAGACAAGAAGTTTTTCTATGGGCAATACTGTAATATCTTTAGCAGAAATTCTGGTTTCACCTTTTTCATAGAATTGCCAAGTAAGGGGTTTTTCTTCAGGCAGACACCTCTGATGTCAGATCACAGGGAAGCAGATCACAGTGACAGGCTGGGTGCTGCCTTTAACCAGGTACATTTTACATCCTAACTATTCTAAGGCAAGTTCCCTTGCGTCTGTGCTGCAGGTGATGCTCTGGGGGCACACTGGAGGTTGGAGTAGCCGGGAAGGGACACCTTACAGCACACTGATGCCATCTGATGGTAAGCTTTCACAGCAACTTTTCCGCCTTCCCATCGGCTTTTTATTTATTTTATGAGATGTGAGGTCACATTAGTTGCATGGTTTTATGTATATTTTCCAGAAATTGAAGTACTACATTAATTTTTTTTGTTAAATCTAGAAATGTTTTGTGTTATTTTCCTTATTTATCCTGTGTTTTAAAAGCTGCTTTACATTAAACGACAATGTACAACGCAACTTTTTCACTTAGTATTCTTTTTTTTACCCCCCAGAAGTAACTATTAATTACAGACATGGTCTTCCTGTGATAACTCTTATGCTGCCCACAAGAAGTGAACGCTGTCAGTTCACTGTCAAGCCGGTAGTGACCACCGTAGGAGCATTCCTGCAGGATGTGCAAAGAGAAGATAAAGGAATTGAGAGAGCTGAAGTCTTTGCAACAGGTATCTTGTATTTCTCTTATTCCCTGAAATAAATGCATTCCCTTTCAGATGGACTGTGCTTCTCTTCTGGAGCATAAGTTCAGTCCTCCGTCATGTTTAGCACTGATGCTGTTGGAGTAGCTCTTGAATGCTTCTAGGGTTTAGTGTTGTTTCAGAGTTAATAACTGAGTCCTCTTGAAAAGGCTGATTAAAAATACAGAATTGAATCTATTACTGGTTACCTTTTCCAATTAGTTTCCCTTTGTAATGCTGTCTTTAAGTAAATATCTCCTGATTTTCTTGATGTCTCTTTCTTCCCTTGTCCTCCATGATCATTCTGAAAAGACAGCCTGTTGGGCTATTGAATGTGATGCCTGCCAGTTCTTCAGTGTTACCAAGAGCTAAAAGAATCCATTTGCCTTACTACAAACTTGTGTATGAAAAACTCAAGAGCTATGCAACCAGATAATGTGTGCAATAATAAAGGACAGTTTTTAAAGACATTGAGATTTCATTTATCAGCTGGAGTACAATATTTCAAGGCCCTTTCAGTGCAATATTTCAGGCTGAAAGGAAACTGATTGCTAGGGTCAAAGGATAACTGGTATTTTAGCATTGGTATGGCCTTTCCTCCATGTAATATCCTCTTTATCCCATTGTCCCAAGTCTTCAGATAATTTTCTCAAGCTTTGCTCACTGTTCTCTTCTATTTTGTCTCTTTGGCTTGTCCATTGATAAAACTAACATTGAGTTAACCTTATTCTCCATTTTATTTCCAAGAAAACTTAATCTCTATTTTGGCAGTGCTCTTGCATCCCCTACCCTGGTACTAGATGATTCAATCTTAAAACTGGAATTGGCATGTAGGGTTTTTTGTCTGAATCTGGTAGAATAGGTACTTGAATTTGGCTAATTAAAAGCATCTATTTCTCCCCTTCCCCACTCACACCCGTACAAAGAAAGAAAAATAAGGATACCTACATATCTATGGAAAAATTTATTTAACAGCAGGT
Organism: Taeniopygia guttata; assembly: GCF_048771995.1. Taxonomy (NCBI): domain Eukaryota; kingdom Metazoa; phylum Chordata; class Aves; order Passeriformes; family Estrildidae; genus Taeniopygia; species Taeniopygia guttata. The sequence goes on along the minus strand of NC_133028.1, from coordinate 46,027,460 downwards.
AACACATAAGCAGAAGAAAGGATGGTGTTAGTGAAAGCTGGTCCAGTTTCATAGCTAGGTGGATTCATAACATTCTTTTCTTTCTGGTTGATACTTAGAGAGGCCTGCAGGGGCTTCTAAAGAAACTAAAAATAGATTGATGTTCCCAGAAGGTCAGAAAGCCACAGACCTAAGAGAAACTGCTTTACTGTCCTTTATGGGCACATTTAGTAAAACAGGCAAATACCCCACAGAGCAATTTATTGATATCCTCTGGAGCAATGGAGATGTGATCTGTGTGGATTCCAGTGTGTACATGAGCTTCAGGAGCTTTGTGTACACGGGAGCTTTGGTGTTGAGTTTTTTGTCTTGTTTTGCTTTGTTTTGACAGTGTCTGCTAGGGAGCAAAAATAGAAAATTCTCTTGAAGATAATTTCCTGAAAAGACTCTATATCTTCAGAAGCCACTCTAAGAAGTGGTTGTTGTGAGCAGCTGGCCTTCCCCCTAACACAGAAGTTTTTCCCCACAAAGGATTTCCCAGTGGGGTGGGGCAGAACTTGTGCTGGCAGCAGTTAACCTTTGGGTACTGCTGTTGTGCAGACATCCAGGACAGGAGTGTTTGGGATTCACTGCCGGGTCGCTTTCCTCTCGGCTATGTCAGCAAAGCTCACTATTCCTGCTTCAGTGCAAACGTGGGTCACTTGTGAAGCACGAGGTAATTCCTGTAAGAAACCTGCAAGTCTGGCATTTTTGGCCTGGACAGGCAGCAGATTCCAAAGTGGAGATGAATTTGAGTTGTTTTCACCTTGTCTGATCTGTTTAAACACACCCCATCCCTTCTGATTTGGGAATACTTAGATTAAAACAGTGACTCAGAATAGTTCTCTGCTCTGTATTTGTCAAGTGCTGGGCAATTGTAATGTTACAGAACAGCTGAGATGTTTAATTCATTAGGAAACTGATACTGTAAAGAGAAACTATTGGTCAAGTACTGGGAGTTGAATTTCAACATCAATTATTAAAGAAAAACTATGAAGCTTTGATTTAGTGTAGACACACTTCTGTGTCATTTAACCATTAAATGAAAAGTAACCTTAAGTCATCAGTGCTGTGTGTGATGACTCACTTTCATTATCTGTGGATTTGATTTTCATCCTGCTAAACTTTTGTAGACAAAAAAATGACCCTTTTTCCACATTGGAACACTTGTGTTTAGGTACAGGAATTAAAGTAGCCTTTGCTTAAAGCGTGTGAGGAATGTTTTAAAATAAAATACCTCCCTTTCCTTAAAACTTCTCTTCAGTTAATATAAGGTTGCACAGGTTAATAAATTAGTGGTGTATTCAGAACATCCAAAACAAAGAGTCTGTCTGGCACTTCTTTTGAAAAGCATTTTTCCCTTAAATGTTATAGAGTTACAAATGTCACCTTAAATAATGTGCATGCAAATGAGCCTTGATGTTTTATTACGCTGGAAAAGAAAAAAGAAATGAGTGGATAGGCACATTACAATTTTGGGTTGAAAGTGGTCGGCTTCTGGGTTTGCTTTGCTACCACACAGAGTGGGCAGGTGAACTGGCTGGGGCATTTGCCTGCAGAGTTCAGTAGTCTAAGCCTCATCAGATGGGGTCTGAGGACAGGGTTCTCTGTACAAAAATTGCAGATGTGGGGTTGATTGTGGAGCCTTTCTGTAGTGGATGTGTGAGGACAGGTGGAGGAGCTGAGGCAGTAGCACTGTGACAAATATCTACATACAAAGATCGTGGTATTTTGTGGCCTGTTTGGTTATTCATCTTGGGAGTAAAGCTGCCTAGCCCTTGGCAAGGGCAGGGGAAGGTGCCTTTTTTGTGTTTAGAAAAGGAGAATCATCTCAAACAGCTACTGTGGGGCAGCTGCTCCATGGCTTTTCAAACCCTCATGCCACAGTGATGTGTCCAGCAGCAGTGGTGTGTGGCTCTGGGGGCTTTTGGGGCATCTGAACCCCAGTGTGCTCCTGGCAACCACAGTTACATGAGTAGTAGTTCCTGCTAATTAATCCAATAGTTCCTGCTAATTAATCCAATTGATTTTTGGTAGGAGCTGTAAAATTGCATGTAAAATTTGTGGGGTACCATTCATGTAAATGTCTGCATTAAAAACAAAAAATAAACCAAACAAAAACATAGAAAAGGGTTCTCCAGACAATCAAAGTTAACTCCATTCCCTGCACAGGACAGCCCCAAGAATCACGCCTCCTGACTGTTTAGTATTATCTACCAGCGCTAAAAGTAGAGTTACTTCCAAACATTATTAGTGAAGAATCCCAGCACTTTTCTGTAGGGTTATTGTTAATGTTTAAAACTCCTCATGATAAGTGATCTAGAACTGAACTCTTTCTTCTGCAGATGGTAGCAAGGTCTCTGATGCAACCTTAATGGAGGTCTTATTGATGAATGACTTTAAGCTTATTATCAACAACACAGCATACAGTGTGTCACCTCCTGTAAAAGGTAAGAGCAGTCTCTAATAACTGGTCATCTCACTTCATTTAGTGAAAGGCATGCAAAGTCTCCGAAAACTGGGACCTGGGAGAAAGCTGTTTCTCTTTGGCTTTGTCTTTTTACCTTTGGATGGTCCTGCTTTTGGGGTTGGAGTTGAGGAGAGACTGAAGAAGGGTATATTCTTGAAATGGTTATATGACAAATATTTTCTTTTCAGATAAGCTGAGTAGTGAGCATGCTACTGAACTGGAAGATATCAAATCCTTGGTTCACAGACTGTTTGTGGCTCTACATTTAGAAGATCACCAGATCAGGAAAGAGAGAGAATTGCTACAGAGGTTGGACCATCTGAAAGGAGAGCTGCTGCCTCTTGAACAGGTTGGAAAGTGGGGGTACTTTAAAAAAAAAACAAACTCAAAAGCTTTTCCTTTCATCAGAAGTAAGTCCTGTGACAGAAGAAAATCATCATGAATAGCTAGGGTGTGTCTGTTCTGTTTGTTATGTAAACGAGGTCAACTCAGGTAGAATGTAAATTCTTTTCAATTCAGTTCTTTTTCTACCTATTGAGGACATTAATAGGCTAGCAACCATAACACCTGGAGAAAGCTGTCATGAACATGGCTAGTATTGAGATTAAAAGGCCATTTGTTGAAATGTCATTGAAAGTAATTTGTTGCTTTATGGGTTCTGAATACCCACGACAGCAAAAAACCATAGTAGTGGAATGACATCATCCATGGCTTAGGGTAGTGGACAACAGGACTCCTGCTTTATGAGGGCCAGCCTCAGTGTTTCCCAGAACTGCCTTGAATGTAAATGGAAATCAAACAGATACAGATCCCTAGTAGTGCAGAGGGGAGATTAAAAGGAGGAATTCTTGGTGCACAATGGCAAGAAGATCTGGTTGCCCTTGGGCCTCAGTGTTTTTATTTTCTCAGCAGGGTGAGTCAGTAAGAGGTGTGGGTAACTGATCCTGAGAAAGGATTTAGCCCAGGGGGAGAAAATATAGTTGAGGAGCTGTTCATCAGAAGAGTACTTGTGTTTATTTGAACAGGTTTCTCCATTTCTTTTCTTCAGATGAAAGCCAGAATCATGGACAGTGCAGATGCAAAAACCTCCAGGCTTTTATGGGTTGGCCTAGCCATGATGTCAACGCAGGGGGGAGCACTGGCATGGCTCACGTGGTGGGTCTACTCATGGGACATCATGGAGCCAGTCACGTACTTCATCACCTATGGGAGTGCCATGGCTTTCTATGCCTACTTCGTTCTCACCAAGCAGGTGAGGCCTTGTCTTCTAAATGTCTGGAAAATGGAAAAGGAGGAAAACTGAGTCTGTGGATCACAAAGTTTGAGCTCTGATGAAAGCTGAATTTCAGTAAGTGGTCTTGCCATCAGACAGGGGCTTATTTGATCCCTAATGCAGCTGGATACAAACATTACATCATGCAGAATCAAGCAGGTACTGCTGCACATGAACTTCAAGCCAGCTACTGAGCATAACTACTGTTAGTAAGATTTCATAACCTGTAATGAAAAGTGAGTAAAGAAGTCTCTCCTTTAAAATGTTTGTAAATCATTTTACATAGTTAGTGGCACCTTGCTCATTGCAGTAATGGGAGAGCAAATGGTAGTGCTATGCCAGTTTATGAATCCTGCCTTACAGCAGCAAATCACCCAACAGTAGTTTTTATTTGCTGGAGTTTGTGTATATACAGTGCAGGGTACCAAACTGTTTGGAACTCTGGCAGTTACATCACTGAAATATACTGAAGTATATTTGGTGCCTGAAAAAATGTTATTGCTCTGCTCTTCATAATCGGGCCACTTTTCCATGACTTAGAATGAACAGAGGTAAATCTAGAACAGCTGAAATGAGGCAGGCATTATGTGGAAGCTAAAGGTTTGCTCAGATCTTAACTTAGCATTCACAATACAGGCTTGTTCTGAAATCCTGTTAAGACTTTGAGAAATGTTTCTTTTTCCTGTTTTATCTCTGGACTTTACTTTCAAAGTGGTCATCTCAATGTTGAACTTTCTATGATGCAAAACTCTTTTTGTTGTGGAAGTATGTGGAAGAGTAACCAGTACTTTCTTTCATTATACAAATGGATCTATAGCCCATGTGAGAAATTAGGTTTCTTCCGTAAAAAGGGGAGATGTATCTCTTTTTATGAAGAGCTGGAGTTTTACTCCTTCTGACTTGGTTTTTAAGTAGGGCTAAGCCATTCCTACTTTTTGTGAGTAGATAAAGCGATTACTACTTGGTGTTTTTGAATAGCTGCTGGCGCCATTGCTTAAGACTTTCAAATAAGTCCTCAAGAAGTAGTTCCTGAATTTTCTCTGACTCCTTGGAAGTAGACTCCATTGGCTGAGGTGACTCCAGTCATGAAGATCACCCTATGTCGTTATTATAACTGAAAATCCCTTCAGACATGATAGAAATTACTCCTACTATGTGTTTAAAAAGCCCTTATGGCCCCCGTAAGAACAGCATTTCGTATGTAGCCTCTTTACAAAACATAGATAGCTGCTGGACAACGTAAGTCCTCCTGAAACAGGCTGAGTTTCTAACGGGCTGACCTCTACTCTGTTTCCTTGCTAACCACAAATCCATGTCCTCCTTCCTTCCCCAGGACTACATTTATCCTCACGCTAAGGACAGGCAGTTCCTCCACTACTTCTACCGCAAATCCAAAAAGCAGCGTTTTGACGTGGAACGATACAACAAGCTCAAAGACGACCTAGCAGAGGTATTTCAGTGCAGTTCTGCAATGATGACACAGCTTCTGGCTTAAGACTTTTTCAGTAAACTCTCAGCTAACAGAAAATTGACCTCACGGCTTGCTATCAATACTCTGTATTGCTTATCGGCCAGTTTCAGCTGTTCAGATAATTTTACAATGTTTGTCTTTGACGTATAAATTACTTCTGTAGGTCATCAGAAAGGGAGACCTTAACGAATTTAATTTAAAACAAGTCAGTTTATCAGCATGACATCTATTTTTTGCATACTCTAATGTTGCATTTTTGGCCATTTAATACAATAGCTGCATTTATTTTGGACACAGTATGTTTCCTGCACTGCTGTAGTAAACCAATCTCCTCCCTTCCTTGGAAGGAGATTGCCTTGCAGAGTGTTCAGCATTTGACATCATAAGCTTATTCCATAGGTAAAAGACTTAGATTTACAGAATATGGGTGACTGGATGGAAAAAGTGGTATGTACACCTAGGAGAAATTTGGTGGCCTTCATGAAATAGTTGTAGCAGATCTCTCACTCCTCAATTATTACTCCTCCATCCCATCTTGACAGCCCTTTGTTCAGTGTCCTATAAAAGAAAATGGAACTACCTCTAATTTTAGCTCAAAACCCAGAGTTCAGGATGTAATTTCATGTGCCATAATTGACACAATGTTAAGAGCTTAATGCTTTTTTGGTGGCCTGGGGGTATGAATATTTTAATTGTCATTTCAGGAAAGTAATACTTCAAGGTCTGGGTGAGTGGGTTGATGGGCAGGGTTCATGCTTCTCTCTGGAAACTGCATGAGTTGAGCAGGTCTGTCAGTGTTCAGCATCCTCTGTTTGATTGGTTTGGTTCCTTCCCTAAGACCAGTGCCTTGGGAGAAAAGAAAGACAGTGCATGTGTGAAAGAGGAGGAAACAGAGGCTGCAGAAGGATGAACTCTTCCTCTCTCTTTCATTGGCAGGCAGAAGAATCCCTAAGGCGTCTGCGCCAACCTCTGCACCTGAGGCTTCCCATCCAGGAAATCAGTGACAAGGACTGAGTTCGGTTTTGTGTATCTTGGAGATGCCCTTTCAAAGCTGATATGAACATTTAGTTACTCCATAGCACCTGGGTATTTTTGACCACTGAAGTTTTAAAAGTTGCAATAAATAGCTTTAAAAATGATTTGGTTACTTGATGGTTTGCGTTTGTTTTGCTTGTTTGGTTGGTTTTAATAGAACCCTATGAAGGAACTGCTGAAGCAAAGTTCTTCTAAATATATGTCAAATCTCATCAGTACAATGGAGGCATTCTTATTGCTGGTAAAATGACAGAACAAACAAGGACAGCCTTTTTAGTACCATTAACTATAACATAACAGTAGCTCATAGAATAATTAACTTCTGCATGGAGTAGTAAACATTCTTTTCCTGAAATTACTGTTTCCTTTTCCCTGGTCTGTGCATTGACTCTTTGTGACACCATAGGTGAAGTTTAGATTAGCATGACAATTAAGCTTTCTTTGTAAATAGTGTTGGAAAAGTAAGGTATCTCAAACTTGCTATAAAATAATTTATGTTTCACTGTTGCATTTTATTGAAAGAATTTATGAAAACATTCAAACATACATGATTTATACAACATTTCAAAGCAGGTGTATGAAGATACAGCATTTATGACTCAGAACATTGTATATGGAAAGACTTAACTAAAGCAGAACCCGGAAAGTGGATTAGTGCTGGAAAAGTAAGATATCTCAAACTTGCTATAAAATCATTTATGTTTCACTGTTGCACTTTACTGAAAGAATTTATCAAAACATTCAAACATACATGATTTATACAATGTTTAAAAGTAGGTGTAGTAAGATACAGCATTCATGACTCAGAACATTGTGTATGGAAAGACTTAACTAAAGCAGAACCAGTAAACTGATTATTTTTTCCCCAGGAAAGTGGATTAAGACACTTTGCTCAGTTTGAGTTCTCTGTTGTCCCTCAGAGGAACATTTAATAATGTTAAAAAAAATTTAAAAGAAACATTTGGTTCAAGTCAGCACCACAACTACTGCAGCAGTAACAATCCTGTGTTGATTATGCACCATCACTTTTATGTACCCAATGACAGAGGTATGGCTGATCTTCTCCAGGGCCAAGAGGAGGCCTGACCCAACTCAAAGGCTGAAGTATGGAGGTTTGCATATGTTATATTTTGTAGAGCTGCCTAGAGATGTCCAGCAGCTTTAGCTTTAGAGATATGGACTAGGCAAGCTCACCCTGAGCAAACTTTTGTACATGGTCTCATTGAATTACTACTGTTTGCATCCTCAGGAGAAAAAGTACCAGCAAACTGTAATTGTGCCCCAAGCATAAATTATATTCAAGCAAAACAAAACCCTTTATTAATCAACCCTGTTTGATTAATCCTATATTAATACTACTGTTCTACTCAGGGAATTCAGATACTTTTTAGTGTTGCAAGAAAATGAAAAAATGTCTAAAAAGCCCCAGTAAAGCTACAAAAGTTGTGGATTCTGCTGTCCACAAATTTAAAAAGATGCTCTACAAACCATATGTCCTGTAAACTGTGCTCTAGGAGCAAGACAAGTTAATCTAATGGAACATTAGACATGTTTTGGAAATAGCAAAATGTGCCATAGTTAGATGGCAATCAAGCAAGATGCTTTTAAGAAAAAAGTAGTCTGGAGTATCAATTTCAATAAAATCTGAGCACCTTCTAATACTTTGGCACCAGAGAACTTCTCCCATATTTCCTGATATGAAATCCTTGGTGTAATTCTAGCTTTAAAAGTGCTTTAAGATTTTAGAAACTGTGACGTATACAAACTGTAATGTTTGATCCCAGTGATTCTGGAGACAATCTTGTAGAATATTACGTCTCCTCAACTACGATGGTTCTCTTTGCTCTGCAGCAAGTAAGAGTAATGGTCATCCCTGCTAAATAATCTACTTAGATTTTGGATGAAAATACAATTTTTTAGTTAACATTGAGGCAAAACAAGGAATCTGTTTTTTCCCTATAGCATTTATGTCTTTGCACATACCTACTCTGCGACACGATACTTTCCTGTTAACAACAGTAAGAAGTTCTGCAAACTCCAAGGAAGATCCATGCTTCCTAAGGGTCTCACACAAATCTTGGATATACCAGGAGCCATTTATAGTGTCACGATGAGAATAGTAGCCTAGAGTAGAAAAAGGTCATAAAGTTACATCCAAATGTAAATAGTGATAACCTCTTGGAAAAATATTTATGAGAATCACGTTTGCTAGCTACCATCTATAAGGAATTACTAATGTGTGTTTACACTGCAAATTGTAGATGGGAAATGGCTTTGGTACCACTTGTAGTGCTCAGCTAAGAGGAACATGATTCAGGGATTGGTAGCTTACAAGACTGCGTCTCTACTTCATAGGAGAGCAGATGGGACTGAGGACAACATGCATGGGGGGACTGGAGGGAACAGCCATGTAGTGCAGGGAAATTGATAAGCCACCAGAATCCTGGAAAAGAGATGGATGTTGGCTGTCAGGCGGCTCAGTCACAAGGCTGACTTTTGTTTTGTTTGGCAAATTTAATGCACTTTGATAATTTGCTTTCACTTCTTTAGCACATAACGTTCTTTCCCAGACAAGTTGCTACTCATCAGACATGCAAATCAGATCTACATGGAACTGTTCTCATTGTTTGGACTGCAAAATGAAGACGTGTTCAGAGTTGTTACAGTGAAGTATCAGACACCATATCGGAACTCACCTTGTGCCACAGAGTAGCACATGATAAAGTCTGCACCAGCAGGCAGAGTGTAGACACCAGCTGCATCCACTTCAGTCTCATTGCCAGGGGATTCACTGCCGTCTGCTGAATCGTGAGCAATGACTGCATCATCATGTTTGTCACCTCGACAGGCCTGTTGGTGAGAAGTGTTGGTATGTTTGCACCCCTGCTGAGCTCATTCTTAATAGGATAATTCTGACACTATCCAGAGGCACTTCTGTTCAGCTAGGTGTGCCACATTACCATGACTCTGCCTTCAGAAAGACCCATTTATTTCTCTGTCACTTAAAATGTTGGGGACAAAGTCCATTGAAAGCTCAAAGATGATCTCAGAATCACTAAGACTGGAAGTGATCTCTTGAGATTATCTAGTCCAACCTCCTGACTCAAGCAGTGTTAGCTACAGCATGTTGTCCAAGACTGTCCAGTCAGATCTCCATGGGTCGAGACTCCACAGTCTGTATGGGTGACCTCTTCCAGTGTTTGACCAACCTCACAGTAAAAAAAGTGTTTTCTTGTGTTGAGATGAAATTTTGTGTTTTAATTTGTTCCAGTTGCCTCTCAACTTGTCACTTGGGTACCACTGAAAAGAGCATGACTTCCTCTTATTCCTTCCCACCAGGTGTTTAGAACAAGGTGTTTGGTAAGATTCTCCTGAGCCATCTCCTCCAAGCTGAACAGTCCAGCTCTTTCAGCCTCTCCTCATATCAAACATGCTCCAGAGTCCCTTAATCATCTCTGTGGCCCTTTGCAGGACTCACTCCAGTAAGACTGTATTTTTCTTGAACAGGGAAACTCAGGACTGGACACAATACTTCAGAGGCAGCCTCACCATTGCTGAGTAGAGAGGAAGAATTGCCTCCCTTGCTGGCAAGGCAGTGTTGAATTACTGTTCTGAAGCACAGCCATCATTACATGCTGTTACACTTCAGCTCTTAGTGCAGTCTCAAGTGTGTTTGTTGAGGGAAGGTTTTTTGTGAGAAGTCAGTAGTGATCCCATATTGTCAGTGGTGCAGAAAGGCTACACATGGAGGATAACAAGGTGAGAACACACTCAAAAGATACAAAGGAGCATTACTTCAGAACTACCACTAAAAAAAGAAAAATAATCTTCTTATCTTCTTTACAGTGATAAAGTTTCATCATGATGTTTCTTCTGATTTTCAGAGGTAATTGCTATGCCAGTTGTGCTGGAAAATAACTCAGCTGATGAACTAAGTTAATTTCTTTTTGATGAGTATATATTATAAATGTCTCCAAGTATTACTTAGAACTTAAATATGAAAGTATTTTTTCCATCTTTGGCAGCAGGTTAAAAAAAAAAGGAAATCTGAGTCCTAATGAAAGGTGAATTAACAATTCTTGCAGCAACCCTGTGCCTTATAGAAGCTTGCATTTGGGAATAAAAAGGAAATACTTAAAATTACTCTGTAAACTACTACAATTACAATCTGCTGAAGGCCAGGTATATATATGAATTTGCTAATTGTAATCTGGATAAAGATGGGATAAAGCCCTGCATGACCTGGTTTGACCCCATAACTCTGCATTGAACAGAAGGCTGGACCAGAGACCTCCTGAGGTACCTCCCAACTTTCATTCTCCCGTGAACCAAAGAAAGAAACAGGAGGTTACATATGATCTTTATGTGACCACTTAGCACAAATAGTATTCCTGAGACAATAAAGCCTTAATTTGATTCTTTGGATTCTTCAGAGATGCTGAGTATAGGTCATAGACAAAAAAAACCCAACCAACCAACAACAACAGATGAAAATCACTACCACCGCAAAAACCAACCAACCAAAAAGTCCCACCAAAAAAAAAACAAAAAACAAAAACCAAAAAAAAACACCCAGAAAAAAACCCCAAACACAAAACCCAACTTCACTAGGATCAAGTAAAGGAACTTGCCTGGAAGGAAGCAATGAAGATACAAAGGTTAGATAGCTTATCAGCTTAGCCTTGGGCTGTGAAGTGTGACCAATAGGAACTGAGCTGAGGCTGCAAAAAAACCTGGTACTGCCTTCTCAGCTATTAAATACACACTGACAGTCGATCTGACATGGGTTTAATTCGTGTTTCTTTTTTTAAAATTACTTATTAAATACAGCTGTAATAATAATATTAACAGTAGTATACATCAGGGTTTCTAAAAAAAAGAGAAGAATCCTTGTCTTAAATGCCTTGTGGAAAGACTGCATAAGGAAAATAGATTTGTATTGCAAGGAAGACACAAGTCAGTGTTAACTTCACTGAATTCAGAAACAGACATCTTACCTGAATGATAAATATCTTTGGTTTTCCTACCAAACTCTGGCACTTGTCTCCTCTGAACATGTCTGTGATGGTCTGAATTTCAATTTTGTCATCATATGCAAAAATGTGACCATCCTCACCATGGCTCAGGAAAACACAGACAAAGCAGTCAGCATTGCTGTGGTCTGTCGTAGAGGCTGAAATAGTCAAGTGGTGTTTAATGACAAAACGGTCATATTCAGGTCTAAAAAACATTGTACGTTTTTATCATATCATTGAATCTCCAGTCAGTCCTTTTTCAAATGGATGCTATTTTCAGGAAAAACCATACTGTAGGGATTTCAAGGTGCATTGATTCAACCTGGCTGAAGGGACACTAACCATAAAAAGAAGAATGTAATTATCTTCTCCCAGCTGCACATACTGTCTTTCAGCGCCTTAATTAGTTCTCTTCTCTGAAGCTTCATTTACATAATAAAATAAAATAGAATAATAAAATACAATAAAATTACAATAAAATAATTTTCAGTCTAACCTTTCAGTCCTTTTAATTCCTTGTGCACAAAAATTTATTTTAAGTTAGATGAATGGAGAGATTGGAAGAAAACATATCTGGGAATTCTGCTGCAATAGACATAACCAATACACAGTCTCTTACCTTCATAAATTCTCTGTTGCACATCTTCTTTTTTCAGGTCGTCAAAAAGTCTGACTTCAAACCCAAGCTCTGTCAAACTATTGTTAGAACAAATCAGTATTAGTAAAAATCTTGCTCAAATTATATATCAATTGCTACCAACTCAGTTTCTTTCCATGTGGAGGAAGTAATATTCATTATTTATGAATGAAACTACTAAAGTTGATTTTGAATTCAAACTGGTGTTAAGTAAAGGTCTAATACCTAAAGTTACTTCAAAGAGTTTGCCAAAGAAAGTTCTGGACTCACTGAACTCCTAGGACTTGTGCCAGCAGTTTCTGTGACCTAAAAAAATGTGCCTTGAAGCTTTTTAATTACAGCTTTCTTCACCCAAGTTGCATAGCTGCTATGCCTGCAAAATCTTCTAGTCTCTACTTAAACACAAGATTTAGGTAACTCATTAATTTGACCACCATTTCTAAAATTCAGACTTTTTTTAAGTGTTAGTAGAGCAACCAAGTTTCTTACATGGATTTCAGATTGTTTCTATCTACCCATGTCCCACGTCGGTCTTGCAGCCTTAAATGCCAATAAAAGCGCTCATGATTGAAGATTAATGCAAGTCCTCTTCTTTGATGGTTCATTTTGTACTCCTCTGCAGGATCAAGTGATTGTCTGCTGCCACAGATGGAAAACATTCTTGGTAAATGAGGCTGTTTCATTAGTTAAGGCACATAATGGTGCATTTCAGACATGGCTCAAATTCTCCATGTTATGTGCTTAGCTAAATATTAATATAATTGGCTAATACATATGTACTTATTTGGAATTGTAGCTGTCTGTGATTTACTTCAAGTTTTGCTAAGTCAGTCAAGTGCTGCATTGTAATCAATAGACTGACTATAAACTGGGGATGAGGTGCTAAGTGTAGCATATCTTGCAAAAGGAAAACGAATGTTTGTTATTTACCCTAATGAAATGAAAGCTATGACAATTTAATTTGACAAGTTTAAGTTGACAAGTTCATCTAAGCTTTTAGCAACCAGCCCACAAAATCCTGAAGTAGAAGGACAGAGGTCTTCTTAAGAACAGAATAGATGACCTGCCCACCTTCTAAGTAGAGGACTTTATCATGGCAGCAAACACATAGAATACCTGTGTATTTGGAAGTAGCATTCTGCAATTTTATTGGTTTATGAGCAAAACACAGCAGAGGATGTGTGACAGCACACTCTGGACTTGGCTGTGGACCCACAGTCATGCCAACACACTTGGACCAAAAGATCCTACATGTTGACATGGCTGTAATTAGAAGGACAAAGCAGACAGTCTTTCTGCTTTTGTAGTTATCAATGCAGAAAACAGAAACCGAAACACTTCTGGCAACAGTTCTGGCAATAGACAGGTCCAGAGTTCGAGGTACACGGATGTATGAAATCCAGGTCATGCTGCCCTAGCACTGGCTCTGGTCAAAGCTGTCATTTTTGCCATGTTAATACTTTCTTTCATGATATGGAATATTCAGGTTTGGTGCAATTACAGGAAAAAGTTGCTTAGAATATTTGCCTGCAGATGTTAATGATCAGACTTTCAGCAGCAAATGCTTTTGTTTCACAGCAAAATTACCATTGTTACCCGTAGACTATCTCAGCTTCTCCACTTTGTTATGAGAATCCCCTTAATGAAACATCTTTTTGTAATGTCTACATAAGAATTCAGACAGAGAACAGGAATTTAGGATGACTGTTTAAAGTCAGAGAGGTTCTACAATGTTGGCTGGATAACCAATAAGAGAAGTTCAGTGCTTCATCACATTCTTCCCATTCTTAGTACCAAACATGGTAAAATGCAATTTTAGCCTTGTTATTATGAACAATTTCACCTGTGCCAGTACTAGAATTTTTTCAGATTTTGGCAATTTATTGTCCTTAGGATTTGGCTGGGTGCATGGCTAGTGGGGATTTTGGACAGTTTGGTCACTGGATCCTGTGAATGACCATTGAGGAATGATTCCCTGAGTTGTTCTTTCTCTACTCAGCTGTATGAATGAGGTAAAGTTATCAGGCAGATAAGTTTACTGTTTTCAGGGCTTTCATGGAATCACTGTTCCATGGTCCATTTCCCCTCCTTCCAGAGGAATACGTTCCCGTGCTACAATCTACCACTTAGTCTGTCCAGTGGCTCCTTAGATTGTGATGGTCTTTGCACATTGCCTACAATAAAAAGAGAGCACTCCTCATACTCCCTTCCACATGCCTTCACATCTGCAGCTGGTGTCGCTAAAACTACAAACATGTTTTGTAAGTGGGTGGAGCTGAATCAAATAATTCTATCCAATTCTTAACAAAAATCAGAAAACCCTGCACTGACCTCAGTCCCTTGGGACATCTCTGTCACTGCCACCAGAACTTTACCTTATATTCAATGCATCTACTTCTGTGATGTTCTCATTTCCATCTGTTAGAGAAATCAAGAGGTTATTTAGCCACAAACTAATTAATTATAAACAAACAAACCCAATTTGAACAAATGCATCCAGCCTTAAAGTTCAGCTGTTAATGTGAACCAAAAGCTCATTCACACATCAGGTAAGTAGACATGCAGGTAAACAGCCTCATTAGTGTTTGTCTGCACAGCTTTTGGAGGTTGTTCTGGAAGTTCTGACTCCAGCAGTCTGGATTTCAGGTGGTCAAGACATGCGTATTTTCTATCTGTCTGTGTATCTGTACCTAATATAAACATATTCAGAGATTATGATTTAATATAACTAACTAGCTGGGTGTATTTTTTAAAAGGACTAACTCAATAGTTAAAATTTTACATAACTTAAAAATACATTGATGTTTCTTTTCTTTCAATAATGTTACTAATAAAAAGCTGAGCATTCTCTTTGAGGTTGGATGCAGCACATGAGTCACACCAGATAGTGTAAGAGCTATTGACAACTGAGAAGATGCAAGATTTAAACTTTTTCTTCTGTTGAACTATAGAGACTTTAATCACCTCTAATACAGAATGGGCATAAAGGTAACAGTGTGGGAACAAGCAACATGTACATCTTGGGAGTGTGCAGAACTGCAAACTTGCAGTTAGGCCAAAATACTTATTCCTCTTACTTAAGCATCTCAGTGGGCTATTAAATCACTACTCCTACTGGTAAAGACTAACTACCACATTATGAGAACTGTATACAATGCTGTACCTGTGGTGGGTAATGTAGGTCTGCTATCCAGCTGGACATGGCCTGCAATTATAAGAAGAGTCACACGTTCATGTATTTTGCAAACTACTTTGCACATACGATACTAGCTTTTCACATCTATTTTTCAAATGTTGTTAAGGCCTTCTGCAAAACTAACATAGCTATGTATTGATAGAGGACAAAAGTTCTTGCAATCCACTCCCCCCCCAAAACTGATCATAAAATTTTGTAGTCATCAAACTTTAAGGCAGAAAATGTAGACACAGGAGGACTAGAATTTCTGGGCTACAGGAAACTATTAAAATATGGGATTCCTGTTAATTTAATCCTGTTTAGTTCCTTCCTAGTCTTTGTTTTTTCATTGTCACTCTCATATCACAGCCTCATTCACATAAACATTATTTGAATTATCATGATTTATGAAAAGCTGTTTGTGTTACACAGGAACAAGCTTGAATCTGATTGAGACCAACAGGACTACTTGTCTTTAATTTCATGAAGATGGATTGCTTCAAAGGAATCACAGGTCTATTATCAAGACTAAAGGGCAAGGCAGTTAGACACAACCGAGAGGCACACAAAAGAAGTCCCTTTAAGCCTAGCTGCATTTCCGGGAACTCAGCTCAGGTTTTGCTGCCCTGACTTCTGCCCTCCTGTTACATGCTGAGGACCTTCCGTGATTCCCTGTCCCGCTGCCGTGCCAGAGAGCGGGAGGGGTTTTCCCCTGGGCAGCTGAGGACTTATTGCAAATCCACTTACTTCCTCCTTGGTCACCGCCGTCCTTTGTCCCACACCTTCCCCGTTCCCTTCCTCCTCCAGAAGGAAGGAAATGTTATTGTTACATCTTACAATGTTGGCTTTTTGCAAGTATTAGAATAGATTTTAGGTGCGTAATATTAAAGTAACTTAGTTATATAGTTTTTATTTCTTTTGTTATGCTTAATGAAATAGCTGATATAAGTATGCTTGTGTTAAAATGCCTGCTTGGATGGGATAACATCCAATGAACATATGAAGAAGACACTTGCTACAGATATGCCAACTATCAGCATTCACCATCTGAGGACAAGTGTGGACCAACACCCGAAAACTGGACGTGATAAAAATGTACCAAAATCACAGCCAAGGAATCCCCATGCTCTAAAAAGACGGATCCAAACGAAGCACTTCTTGGAATATCTAAACTAGTTTGGGGGGAAAGTTTACTATGCATAATTGTTTGTATTGAATATGATGCAATAGATGTAATGGCTGATGTAAGGGGAATCACCGAAGACAACTGTGGTCTTGCCTGAGGGCCAAGATGCACCCGGCCGTAATAACCTTCGCTCTATGGTCCTGTCTCCTATTGCCCTTGATTAAACTTTTTAAATTTTCACAGGTGAGTGAAAGGACGGGAGCAAAGCCCCCGCTCCCCGTGAGCGCCCTGCGGGTAGCGCTCCCGTTCCCGGGAAGCCGGGGCGCTCCGGGCGGGCAGCGCCGCCGCCCCGGCCCCTCGCAGCCCTTCCCCGCCCCGCTCCCGCTCCGCGCTGTCCCGGCAGGAGCCCGGCCGGCGGCGCGGACTGACCCGGGCCTTCCCCCCGCGGCCCCTCCACACACGCACCCGCCGGCGGCCGCCGCTCCGAGCCCGACATCGCCGTGGAACAGGGCTGCACACCAACACAAACCCAGCCCGGCCGTCCCTTCTCTTCGCCTTCCGTGCTGCCCCGCGCCTTTTGTTTGCGCGGGCCGCCTCCGCCAGGAACGGGGCGGAGCCGGGCCAGCGCCGGGGTGAGGTGTTCAAGTGCGCTGTGTGACCCCGGCGCTCCTGGGGCGCTGCTTCAGAGACCGTGGTCGAGTAACTGCAGCAGCTTGTACAAAACCATCGTCCTGAAATACGGTGACAGCCTCTCGTATTCACTTAAATTTTTCAAAACTGTACTCAAATTCCCATTTCAGACACATAGTGTTTTCTTTCCTGAACGGCTCTTGTTCCTCGAAGTGCGTTTCCATTCCGGCACCCACACACAACCCTTGAGAGGTTTGGATGTGTGGATCATCCTGCAGCTTTGCTCTGTTCTTGCTCCACTTCTATCTGATGATTTCGGAACTGAGTGACAGGGTATCGACGAGAGTGCCCAGGTGTCTTAACGAGTATTCCCCAACCGGGAATTAATGCGGCACTTACCGGTGGCTGATCGATCACATAACAAGTTTCTAAACCAAAGCCAATGACAAAAACCCCTTCTTCTGTATAAGAGCTTTAGAGATTGTACCCTAAAGGGATCTGAATTTTTTATCCAGACTACTTTTAGGGAGATGAACTCAGATATGAATGTGCACTTTAAAGAGTGCTGCTACAAGCACAAAGAGAAGCAGATTTAGAGCGCAATCACAAGCATTTTTACCCGGTCTGGTTTTATTCAGGCTTCTGGCATGGGTAAAGATTTTAGACAAGACGTCTCCCTTTGACTAAAGGAGCCATGAGGCATTAATTGCCTTCGCTTGTTTTTGTCTTGTTCGGACTTGCTACCTCAGACTGCCAGTATGCAGCTGGATCAAGAGAGAACTTCGTTTCAGTTATTTTTGTGCATACCTTAGTTAGAACGTGACTATCACAAAGTTTGCATCTTATACTGGGTAACATTTAGACCCCTACCAAACAGACTCATTTTTTAGCAATTGCAGATCCCAGCTCTCACAGCTCACACTAGAGCTGCCCCTGAACCCACTGGCAGCCAGACTCCCGTGTGAAGTTCTGCAGTTGCAGAACCAAAATCCAGGAGACTCTGTCAGTCGTGTTCCTCAGTCCAACAGTTCACTTAGATCCTTGTAAGACAGAGTTTTCTTCTGCTTTGTTTTGCTGGAGGCTAAGAGCAGGCTCAGCCACTGTTGATTCGCTCTTATCTTGATAACAGTGTGTGCAGCCCGAGGTAGCGCTGGGCTGGTGTGCATTTTTGGCTCATTTTAATATATAAGTTTTATTGTGAGATGTGCCCATAGGTTTAGAAACACTTTTAGATTGTAGGTGGGTATTTTTTGGAAGATGCATTAAGGATCGGAACTACAGGCTGAAAAAGTTAGTTTGATTGTGAACACACTGCTGTACAGTATTACTGACTACACAAAAACATGCAGTATTAAATTAAATGAGCCGCTGTCTATAGTATTGTTATGCTTTAATCTAGCATGAAGCTAAACACCACGGAGCTGTTCACTCACTGCCCCCAGTGGGATGAAGGAGAAAATCAGAAAAAAGGTAAAGACAGTTTAAAGGACAGAAAAGGACGGCGAAATAGTAACAAAAGGATATACAAAATAAGTGACAGACAGTACAGTTGCCCAGCTAGTCTCCAAGGATTGATCAGTGCCCCTCCCTGGCCAACTGTCCCCAGTTTTATTGTTCAGCATGATTCCATATGGTGTGGGCTACCCCTTGGGTCAGCTGGAGTCTGCTGACCTGGCTGTGTCTGCTCTCAAATCCTTGTGTACATCAGCCTCCTCACTGGCAGGGCAGCAGGAGAAAAAATAAAACACAGCAGCTGTGTTTTATTAACATAATTCTCATCCTCAAACCAAAACACAGCATTGTATCAGCTACTAAGGAAAACATTAAACTGCCACAACCAGGAAAAGCATTACATTTTTGCATATATTTATAAATATGTAAGTTCTTAAATGAACTTTAGGTCCTAGGGGGTGATAGCTAGCCTTCATCTTAGGGCTATGGTCTGCAAAATGCATTTTGTATAACTTGCAGGTAACTCTAATCAAGGATTTCTGCTACAGGAAAAGCTTGTGCAAAGTAAAGACTACCTGGAAGAAGTGAAATGCCTCCTGTGGTTTGCAAGCAGAACTATCAAAGTGCTATCCAGCAGTATTAAAGCTCTTTTTAGTGTTTTACACGGTTTGAGAGAAACTCCAGGAGGCTTTCATGGTATAATTACAGGTCAGTACAGGAGGGAACAAAACCCAGCTCTTTCCAACAGTGAAAATTTTGTGTTGTTGTGGTTTAACCTCAGCCATTGTACACACACAGGCACACAAGGAATGGGGAGAAGGAGAATCAGAAAAAAGTATAACTCATGGGTTTAGGTAAGAACACTTCAGTAACTGAAATAAAGCAAACAAATAAAAATAATAATAAAAATTAAAAGGATAAAGAGAGAGATTAACACTAAGCCCTAGGGACAAACCAAAAACACAACTGGTAAAGAAAATCCACAAAATTATATCACATTATAGTCCATGAGTCCAGTGAATTTTATGCATTTAATTTCTACTACCTGTTCACAGATGCGATATTTTAATTTTTATTCGTCTCCTGTGAATAATTAAAGCAAATAATTATCTTTCTAACAGAAGACCTAATGCAGAAGTTAACTAAGGACTGACACCTGTAGATAAGCAACAAGTACAGAGAGTACAGAGAGTAAATGCAAAATAATTCAGGCATCAGGTGATTTTAGCTACAGAAGTCAGAGAGGGAACAAGTAACAGAAGTACAAGCTTATATATCCATCAGCCTCACAGAGGGCATCATAAATAAATTTGTTTTTGGGGCACTCTGATCTTAACTGTGGAACTTCCTTTTAGTTTTCATCAGAACACACTAAAAGAAAGCAAAGATGAATACAGTACCCAAGTTGTGCCACAACAGAAATCTAAATCAACATATTTGTACATATATCCTTTCCGTTCATATAATACACAGAACAAAATGTTTTATTCAAAACCAGACATTTGATGAATTTTTAAAAAACAATACAGAAACTACATTTCACCATTCTGTCAAATCAAAAGTATATCCTTAGGCTGCAAACTGTTCATTTTACTGGACAGTCCTTAAAAGGATCAATGCATTTGATCTGAAAGGTGCTGCTTTAGTAAGGCATTGATATAGAATCAGGTAGAAATATGTAGTGCATGTACATTGGCTTGGGGCATTTTCCTGGCTTTTTAACAAGAAACCTGCAGGACCACAAACATGAGAGAGAACTCAAGGCAACTGCAGCAGAAACATGCAGGTATAGGCTATGTAAGATGTCTCATACTGGTACACATAACACACTCTTTCCTGTTGAACCCATCAGATTCTTCAACTACTAGTAAACCTAAATTTGACCTGTATTAAAAATCACCTGAGAATACAGTATAACTCTTTGGTGCTTCTGATGTCTCCACTGTGGAGTCTTCTTGGGAACATTAAAATGGCATCAGCGTTTTACAACAGCACATACAGGTGCACATATACCAAAGGAAAACAGTTTCAGTTCCCAAGCTTCTGGCATAAACTGGAGAGAAGGATGACTTATTTCTTTTTCACATGAATGAGAATATCATAGTGATCCTCAAATCAGTAAATTCATGTCAGTGTTTAATGTATCACTGTCTGAAAGGTCTAATGATTTGTAACCAAAGCCTTGCTTCATTTTGGCTGGATCTTTGGCTTTATTCTACACCATGATATCTCGGTGTCTTCTTTCAGAGATCTGTCTTGCCCTCATAACGACACATACAAGCAGCTCTCTGGCTGTCCAGGTATGGTTTGCATCCCAAATGTATAACTGCATCAAACAGCAGTTGAACAGTTGATTCACAAGCTGCAAGCAAAGAAGAGTTCAGTTAAAAGTACTCTTTGAGTGGAATATGAAACTAACAGGAGAAAACTGGCAAATTGAGAATGACTCTAAGAAAGAAGCAATCTTCTCTGGGCAAAGCAAATAGATTGTCAAATGAAAGATTGAACCAACATACAGTCATTTAAATTTTTTTATATGCCAAACAAAATGAAAATTCATTGCACATGGATTGCTGTCTGTGTTGGAAACATACTGAGTCTTGGAAGATGAAAGAGCTGGTTTACCTTCTCTCTCTGTGCATCCCAATTGATGTGGAGGTTGCTATCTTTGACATCAGCTCAACAGAATTGAACAAATATTCACCAGTTCTGACACTGAAGACTAACATGACGATTTATTTGGAGTTAAATAAATTTAAGAAATTCAAACACAAGGTTGTTCTAAAACCTTACCGCTCTCAGTGGAAGTATTTACTATGAAAGTGATGTTGTCCAAGTTAAAAAGTGATTATGTCATGTACCCATCAGATCTAGGCCAATGACCAGAATAAATATAATATGGCCTGCTACAGAGAAACCTAACATTTATTCACTAGGGGACAGCATTAACTACTTCCACTATGACAGTATATTATTTTAACACCTTATTTCATAACAGGGGAAGATTCTGTATTTTCCTACAGTTTACTAGCAACCACACATAGAAGTTTAGAAATCATCCAGCAGAACAGTCATGTTACAACTATGTTAAAGTGAATGAAAGAATTACACATGCATTTTGATAAAGTTGTATTCCCATATTCATACTCCCAAATGGGTGGCATTATTTTTTCCCCTAAAGTTAAAACTAACTTTAACTCGAAGTTAGTTTCAATGCTGATCATTTCCTATGCTGTGTCACTGCTCTGCTGTACAAGCATCTGGGCTGCACAGTAGAGAGACAGAACAAAGCATCCTTCAGCAGCCTATGAAAACATTGCCTTGATGCACTGCACAAAGATTCTTTGCCAAGTTATGCTCAGGTTAAACTTGAAAAAAAAAAAATGAAGGCTTTTTCACCCTTACCCTGGACACTCTCTGAGATTCCAAGCGTTTTCTGCACATCTCTGCAAATTTTTGAGAGGCAGGTCTGAAACTGCTCATCACAATCATTTTTTTTATTGCCACAAGTATCATAGCATCTGTCATGGTGATTGCAGCACCTTGTCATTGATGGGATACCGATGTCAAACTGTGAAGAAAACACGCACACACCTCCATTGGTATTCCAGCATAAGAAAAACATAGCCTATGGACAGACTGTAACAGTTAAAAATTAAAACTAATGTGATGAGTTGAGATAAAGACAGTTTAAGAGACGAATCAAAGAAGACAAAAATGTCCCAAAATAAGCAGTGCAAAAAGCATTCAGCAAATTTCAAAGCAGATGGGATACCAAGCCAGTCTCTGGGCAACAGCCACCTGGAAGTCATAAACAGCTCTGCAATGACTCCTTCCCCACCTTCTCCCACTGCTCCAGTTTCTATTGCTGAGCACCACTCTACAGTATGGAATATCCCTCTGTTCAGTGTAGCTCTGCTGCCCAGCTGTGTCCCTACCCAGCCTCTTGCCCAGCCCCCGCCTACACTCTGGGATGGTGGATGGGCAGAGCGAGGGAAAAAAGAGAAAGTCCCAAAGCTGGAGGATAACAAGCTGACTTCTATTTTCTTTCTAGCATTAAGGAAAAAGGGTTAGTGTCAGTAAGGAGAGCAAGAGTCATAGCCAAACTCTCCACTCTCACACGGCTACAGCTGCAGTTACACAATGCTTTCAAGACTGTGCAAACAGAATACTAAACCAAACACTCAAAACCCAAGAAATTTATCATCATTACATTTTATGCTTGTAATCTTTGAAAATGTTTATGCTATGTTCATTTACAATACTAGCACTTCCCATATGTTGTTACCAGAGCACGTGTTAGGAGCTGATAAGAACAGGGACCTTGTATATGAATGCTGTCTCAGAAGGGGGGATGGAAAAAATCATCTACATTGAGGAAAACGACACACAAAGGAGCCCCAAAATGGAAATACTTACCTGAACTCCAAACAGAGGGGATCCACAGCCATTTGGTGGTGATGGTTTATACCCATAACGAGGAACGGGTCTTGATCCTGAAAAAGGTAATTTGTCATGTCTCAAATAGATTTTTTTGAACAGGATTTTAGTAGTTTTAAAACTCACCACAGACATTTGTTTGGTTCAACACAGTATCAGTTGTATTTTTAACTTAAACATATATTCAGGCACCTGCATATCAATAATTCTTTCAAAATTACAACTCAGGGGTACTAAGAAATTTTTTTTAGAAAGGGAGGCAAGGCACCTGAGCAAGTGTCAGTGTTTGCTTCCTAAGTTAAAAAAAAATTACTAAAATGGATGTGTTGGTTAAGTATGGTCAATATATAGGACTATATTATCAGAATACTTTAGTGTAAGTTCATAAATACTTCTATGCTCTATATGCAACCAACAGTAGTTCTCTGATTATTTTGTCTTAACTGGGATTAAACATCATTCTTATTTCTACAGCTGTAACATCCATAGAATTTGAATTAATAGAGACTGCTAAACTCACATCCCCCCGAACACTCGCTAGTGCAGCAAACCAAGGAATTCTGCATCCCAAGTTAATTTGAAAAATTAACTCCATTAATTCATTTCACTACTGGAAACAATCTGAAGCCACAGTTAAATGTAACAGGGAAAAAAGCCACATTTGAAAGATGCGTATTTTAGTACAGAGAGTAAATGTCACAGTGTCCTGGCCACTCTTGTACAGCCAGCCCAGGTGTCACCACCAGACTAATTTCCTGACTTAACAAATAGTCTCACACACTATACTGGAGTGATGTGATTCCATCACAACAGGTTATGCCAGCCTCCCATTCTGGGGTGCTCTTGAGGTGCCAGTGAAAAGCCTGGAAAGAAATCCCATTTCTGAAGCACTGCCTGCCTGGCACCGGGAATGGGCACAGCACGGGAGGTTATATCACAGAATGGGTCAGGCTAGAAGGCACCACAGTAAGTCATCTGGTCCAAACGCCCTCCTTGAGTAGGGTCAGCCTAATAATAATAGTCTAATGTAATAATAATAATAATAATAATGATTATGATAATAACAATAACCTTCATCATCTATCAGGTCATGCCAACTTGAGCTGCCTCAATTATTGGTCAGGTAAATCAGGCCGCTGAAGCGCAGGGAAGAAGCACAGGTGTCCTCTGCTGGTAGTAGCAGGACATTTACAAACAGCAGGATGCATTCCTTCCACTGGCAAACGCGGCTGCCATTAAAACCAGCTATTCAAGTGTGACTTCGAAACAACATATTCCAGCTCAGATTTAAGCTCTTCTGTCCCAAACCGAAATGTTCAGGAGTGCTCGTAAATAACAAGCCGGGAGTGAGCTATTCTTCCCTCTCCAGGGTTTTTCCCTGGACACATCAGCTACAGATCGGACACTAATAAGCCTTTCTCCAAGGTAAACATCTTGGAGACGTTTAAAAGGAGCTACTAAAAAGTGGCGCTAAGAGAACTGCTTACGCGCACACTGGCTCCGTACACCTTATACACGTATTTAAACACACATACACGTGCGAGTTTGCTCGCCGCGGCTCATACACGGATTAATGGCCACGCACGCCGGGAGAACTCGCCAGCGAGGTGTGCCCGGGACAAGGGTCGCGCCGCCGGCCGCGCTCACCGTCGCTGCACTTGTACTGGCAGAGCCCGTCCTCGCCGCCCAGCAGGTCCAGGGCCGCGTTCAGGTACGTGTCGATCTTGTGCACGCCATTGCGGATCGTCTTCAGCGTCATCCGCCAGTCCGGGCTCTGCGGCGCCTCCTGGCCCCGCGCCGGCCGCCAGGCGCAGGCCGCGACCAGCAGCAGCAGCGGGGGCAGCAGCGACAGCCGGGCCGGGGCCATGCCGAGCCCGCTAAGCCGCCAGCCGAGCCGGGGCCATGCCGAGCCCGCTACGCCGCCGCCCTCCCCTCCGCCGCCCGCCCGGCCCGGCCCGCTGCCACCGCCGCTACCGCCGGCACGGCCGCCATGGCCCCCGCGCCCCGCCCGTCCGCCGCCCGCGGGGAGGGGCTTCCCCCGGCCGTGTCCTCGCTGCTGTGTCCCCTCTGCTGTGCCACCTATGCCGCGTTCTCTCTGCCCTGTCCCTGTGCCGCGTCCCCTCTGCTGTGCCACCTTTGCCGCGTTCTCTCTGCCCTGTCCCTGTGCCGCGTCCCCTCTGCTGTGCCACCTATGCCACGTTCTCTCTGCCCTGTCCCTGTGCCGTGCGCGGCCTCCCGAAGCCGGGCAGCGACAAGCGGGCCCTGCCCTGGTCCCTCGGCAGCCCGGCGCTGGCCGAGCAGGGCCCCGCAGGTACCGAGTTTTGTGATGATGCTGGGTGTGAAGAAAAGTGGCCGTGTTCGCACATGTGCGTGGCTCTCATAACATCGTCAACAGTGCAAGGAGAGGTTGTCAAGCAGAGCATAATGAGCGTATCTGTTAAACGGTAAAAGTCCAGTCTTGATTTGTTCAAAAGAAAAATCAGACCAAAATGAACTTGCTTACTAAGCACCACCTTTGGTTTTCAGAATTAAAAATATATATATATATTTAAATGCTAGATGCTTCACAGATTAACTGAATTGGAACTACATGAAAATTGTTTTAATTTTTGTAATGAAAACTCTGATATTGTGTGAAATCCTTCAGAAAATAGTAATATTTGGCTTCAGGGCCGAAGTTAAATGTAAAGAACTGGAAACTGAAAGAAAACCAAGAGACTTTCAGAAGAGACAGAGCATAAATGGAAATGAAAAGAAAACCAAGAGACTTTCAGAACAGACATATTCTACTGAGGTTTGTTGTTTTTGTTTTTGTTTGTTTGTTTTTGTTTATTTGCAGCCTCAGCATTTAATATTGTGTGTACTTAACTAATGAAATTGGTGGGAAAAGTTCTTCACAGAATAAATAAGTCAAACAAAAGAGGGAGCTCTTTGTACATCTGTCCAACGTTTTCCTATTTAGGATTTCTTTACCAAGACTCTTGATTCAGCAGAATAATTTCTGTGTAGGGATATACTTAAATGCTTTCCTAAATAGCAAACCTTTTTGATCGTGTGTGTGTGTTTGTTAAGAGAAGGAATTCATACCCTTACGTTAATTACTTTGGTGATTGATGGTGTCTTTACATGACAGAGTCATGCTGATGTGGGGTTTTTACAAGTCTGGTAGATGAAGTCGGTGAAAATGTAAAAATTGTTGTCTGACTGTAGTGAATTATAGAAGAAATAGCACCACAACAACTGTGTTGTGTGAACATATGCAATTTATTCAGCAGGATAATTTAGAGAAATAAAGTGAAATAGATATTGAGAGTATTTGTCATTAGAATACAGTGAAAAGTATTCTAAAACTATTGATCATTTTCATACAACTGGCTGGAGCTATGTGAGGTTTGTGTTGAGGGTACCAATCCATAAATCAAATTCTACTGCTTCAGAAAGAATTTGTGCACACGTTTTGTGAACAGCTCTTGCTGAATATGAAGGTGTTATGTATAGCCTGATGTTTTCTTTATGACAGCAAGAAGTCTAACTTTGTCTCTGCTACAAGGTTTTGTAGAATTAAATCTCTGTGTATAAGGTATTGTCTTTTTATATATTTATATTGCTACATAAAATGTATGTGTATAAGAATAGAGATGCACATAGAGTGTGTGATAGTGTAGTGTAGTGTAAAACTCTACTTGGTGTTGAGAGTTTGTAGGTTGCCTGAAATATATATACATACACAGAGATCTTAAGATGTAAAGATGCTTTTGATTTAAATTGAAGATTTAAGTTTCAAAGTTCCTTTGTTGTTTGTGACTAGCTGCTGTTAAATTAATGAAACTTAAGAGCTACAAAAATTGCCCCAGACTAGATGATCAGATGATGTATATTAACTAGATATGAATTGTCTGAGTTTGTAGCTGCAAAAACTACCAAGGAGATTTATTATTTGAGTAATTGTTGCATTACAACAAATCTCATGGTCATCGCCAACCTGTTGATTAATAGATGGGCTGAGGTCTACTTCTGCAATAAGCCCAAGGAATCAAGTGCCAAACCAGGCAGCCTGCTAAGGGTTTCTGGTGACTTAGACCTCAAGATGATGTAAATTCTTTAAAGCAGGCTGGCTGCTGTCCTTTCTGTGAAGTTCACATAATTCTGTGAAGTTCACTTGCCAGTGCAGTCATTTTCCAACCACTGCTTCCAGTATCATTATCCCTTTTAGCTAAATAAACAACAGCAACTGAAATGCAATGTGAAAAGTGGAAAAAAAACAAGATTACAAGAAAAAATATTTTAATATCTGCTTTTATTAGAGACCTTTGTAGTGGACTTGGGCCTCTAAAATTCTCCTCTCACAGGCTCTGTAAAAATGTGGTATTCAGAGGGTGTTAAGAATTTTCAAAATACATTCCTTGAAAATTTGTACTGATTGTTACTAAGTAATGTGACAGCTGATTGTGGAAAAGGACTATTTTGCATAGGTGATATAAAGGAAGCATTTAATTTTCTGAACTTTAGATATTGTATCGTGAAATGAGCCCCCTTGTCACATAGTGGCTAATCCAGTCATAATAGCTGGCAACTTGTGTGTACACACCAGGGTGACCAGCCTCCCCACAGTTCTCACCCCAGCTCACAATGCCCCAGACGTAGGCCACGTTTTCTGCATCAAAGCAGACCAGGGGGCCTCCTGAATCGCCTTTACAACTGTCCGTGGAGCCATCGTAAGTACCTGAAGAGGAAATAAAAAACAAAAGTAAGTTAAGGTACAAGCTGGCACACGAGGCAGAGCTCAGGAGATTTTTCAGGTCTGTGTCACTTCCTGACAGGTGTTTGCCTAATGGTCAGCAGTAAAGAAGATTCTGAACCTCTTCAAATCTTATTTCTCATTTCAAGTGCAGGGCCTCTCTTTATACTTGTGGCTGGCCCAAATTCTCATTTGCTTTTTCATCAGTCTTGTTTTATGCAGCCAATAGAGAAGAATTCAGCCACATTCCCTACTGCCAAAAGTACCCCATAAAAATGGAACGAGGTATAAAGATGTGTACACTAATTCCTTTGGAAGTGAAGATACCATAACGTATGTACACCTCCGTGTCTGCCTTTGGTGTCCTCCCTACCCAGTAATCCATTGCCCAGTTTCATCTGTTCAATTATTCTCTTTACCAGCTTTATGAAAACAGGTGGGCAGGTGCAAGAAGGAGAGCAGATGAATCCTAGCATGGGAGGGAGAGCTCTAAGTGCTCCCACTGCACAGTTGGTCTCGGTGAGGACCTTTAGCAATGCCAGGTAGCAGCCCTGAGGCACAGGTGTGCAGGATCCAGTGCCTTTCATGCTTCAGTGTTCACAAACCTACTCATTTGCAGTGGAAAAAAAAAGGAATCAAGATGGATGTGATATAAACACAAATGCTGCTACATAGCTATATTATGATTTATGGGTTTTTTCCTATATACTTAGTAAAATTTTATTAATTTCTAACACTGTTACTACACTTTCCTGCTTGGCTTACTGTCCTGGTATGAAGGAGCCCATACAAAGCATCAGTCCCCAAGCTTTTAAAATGTAACCTCTTTCTTGAATCTGTACCTTACTGAGAAAGAGTTATGTGAACTTTTCAGAGTTAGGATTACTAATCCTATAAAACAAGATTTTTATTGTCTTTAATCAATTTAATTAATACTTGCTTGTATTACTAACTCCTGTGAATACCAGCCCTTAATTTTAAAGTTTTTATTTGCATCAGGGAGGGGATGTTAACCCCAGATATCCCCCTTCTGAATGTATCTCATATGGTACTCATATGGTATGTCATTGTCCCCTCATGGTAAAGTATGATCACTTGAAATATATTGAAGCAAAGGGAAATAAGTTACAAAACTGGTGCACTAAATAAACTCAGTATCTTACAGATGACATCCTGAATTTATCACAAATTGTTTCACTTTTATATCTGGTTTTAATTTTCTTGTTGAGTTTGTTTAAAGATTGCCTTTACTTTTTGATTTAACAAACAGTTGAAACCATCTGCCCTGTGAGTTGAATACTCAATACTCTTTTAGTATTGGCAACACTTTTTGTCACTTGAGAGGCAAAAAAAGTGCATTCAAAATCCTGATTTTAATACTAGGAGTGACAACCAGTTTCCTGGACAGACTAATCTAAGTTTGAAAAGTTAATTGTATTTTTCTGGTGTGCAGTGTAGTAGAGGCAAATGTCTAAGCAGATGAGTAGATATATTCTAGTCAACAGGGATGTGTGCTCTAGGGCACACATTTGCTTAAATATGTTGCTGAATCAGAATCAAATACAGTAAAGGTAGGATGTTCAGTAGGCTGTAAAGTGCTTGTGTATTTAGAAAACATAACTCAAATTACATGCAAAAATTTGCCCAAATAATCATAGAAACTTGTCATGCTGTCATCTGAACTCTGTTTACAAATTAGTGTATAATGGTGGATGCCACAGGCTCCAGTGGCTGGTATTTAGCCAACAGTGATATTGTGATAGTTCATTTATTGTCTTTCTTAAGTCTAGAAGATTCCCAGCCAATAGATATGGCTAAACTGAGAGCATGATGGTAGAGAAAATATAGTAAGAAAATTGATGCTTACCTGCACATGCCATTTTTTTAAAAAATCGTCCTGGATACAATTCAGAACAATTGTTAAATAAATTAACATTTCCCCACTTGAGGATAAATTGTTTTGTGTAACCTAGGGAAAAAAAATTCAAAATTTAAAATGGGAAGTACACATTAAACACATTTAGTATAATAATTTGAAAGTTTGTTATTTATTTACAGAATATTTTCTTCAGTATTATAAACCAGAAACCTTAAACTGCCACTAATATTTACCCCATATGAATTACAATGCATTGGCCATATATTTCAAAATAAAAGCAGAGTTAATTGCAGTGTAAACTACAATACTTTCATTTTGTGACATTTTAACCCTTTCCATTTCCTTGTATTCCTCGGGGTTTTTTTCCTTTGTTTTCCATATGAAGGTTTCCAGGCACTTGGTAATGGCTATATTTTTTTTTTGTAAACTGGACATGTGGCTGTGATTAATCCTTACTACCTTTTTTCCAACTCTGCTCTATCTTTATGGAGCAGTTACAGAAGATATGGGTGAGCTATGTATTCACAAGTCTAAAGAGATGCTCTGTTTTGTTCTGTCTGTTTGCTAACAATTCCCAGCTTTGCATTTGCTGGGTGGATGCTACTGAGCATGGAGAGGAGAAACCTCACAACCACTATGTGGTAGCTCTAGCACCAGGCTGTAACACGATGATACAAAAAAATGCTTCCCAAATCTTTGAAAGCATGATTATATTTGGCTTATCTGTCTCTGTGCAAGGTTCTCTGGGCTGAACCCAAGCATGACAGAGACAGGACATGATGAATAACTGCTGGCTGTAGCTTAAATCCTGTTGGGAAGGGGACAGAGGACAGGCTGTGACTACTGGTCCCTGTGAGCTACCAAACATCTGTTACATGTCCTTAACAGGTCTCCACAGCTCACAGAATTATTAGATGGACAAAAGGAAAATTTCTTTCTTCAAGGTAAGTTTCTGATTTCTTTGTGCACAACTGTTCTTCAGCCTTTTCAAAATGAAAGCTCCCCACAATTAGAAAATGAGTTATATAAAGAATACATTCCTGAAGCAAGCACTAAAGCAAATACCTTTCTCTAGTCCCCATCCAGAAACCTTGCATCTGTCACCAGTCTTAAACATATACTCTGACCAGGGGATACAGGCAGGTATACTTTTGTCTTCCAGGGAGCATTCTCCACTCCCAGAACCTTTCAGCTCCAGCAGAGCAATGTCATTTTCATACGTTGATGTATTGTAATTTTCATGAATTATCACTCGGTTTAGTTTGAAAGTATCTGTCTCTTTGTCGTATGCAATTGTGTTCAACATTCCAACCCAGACAAGGTAGAGATGGACCCGATTTGCCCTGGAAAAAAAACAGTGAAATAAACACAAGACTTAAATTTCAAATGCTTTAAAGCTGTAAACTGTTGCATTTTATCAAAGTTTCTGTAAAATAAAAATCCATATGAAATGAATATATTTTCTTTCTGGACTTAATGCCCAGGTTTTTCTGAAGTGTAGCAAATTCAAGGCAGATGACACATGCTAAGTACTGCAACTAATACAGAAAATTATTTTAAAACCAGGCTCTGTTTAGTGTTGTGACAAAGAGAAAACAGGTGTTTATGCTGCTCTGATAAAGAGTGAGCAGATGTGGATGGGACTGGCAAATCTTACATGGTCTGCTCTTGGCTTGTTCTGGGGAATATATAACCCCATGGACATTCTCTGGGAACAGATCATGGACTGCCACAAGGTAGAGATGGAGCAGAGAAGAGGTCCCTTGTATTTAACTTCAAGCAGAGAGGTTACAATGAACCTTTCCCGCCTGCTGCTATCTGGCTGAAGTACGCTGTGTCTCTTCAAACTCATAGTTACTTTTTATCTTTCTATTCACTGCCAAAACACTCAGTTTTCTCTGAATATTCCTCATCATTAATGTGGGTGAGTCAGTATTCTATTCTACAGACAAATAGAAATTAACAAACACATAGCTGAGAAGGGCAGTAGTATTCAAATAAATTTTTCTGCCTTGCAGAAAGGAAATTATTTCAGAATTAATTGTTTTTACCTGACACAGTGAGCAGCAGTCAAAACCCAACAGCCACCAATATAAACCCCTCCACAGTACACTGTTGAACCTTCATTGCTGGTGTCTTTAATTGCCACTTGCCAAGGAAATTCACCCTATTCAATCAACAAACACAAATAATGAGAAATCATTACAATTGTACAACTTTTAGTGCATAAAGGGGAAAATATATCTTGATCTATGTGCTTCATCTATCTCCTTAACTATGTCTGATTTTAATAAAAGATATGCTATCCAGAAGTTGTAAATTGGGCTCAGTCAGATATAAAGAATATATATATGAAAATTCAGTAATTTTATTCAATCTTCTGAATATGTGCAATGTGTCCTTCCCTCCAGTTTCAGTCATGAAATCCCTTGTAGTCAGAAAAACAGATGGAGGATCTGATCTGGTTTGAATACATTTTTGCTAGATTCTCCTGCAAAGCTGCAAAATTTAATTCCATATTGCCAGAATTGTTATTTTTGGCTGTAGTATTGTTTTTCTGAGTAATTTTCAGTGTCTACTTGTACTTCAATGCTTAATATGGAGTTTGTAACTCCATATTTTACTTTATAAACTGTGCTTCTCTTTACTTTCATTCAGTGCAATGCCACTACTGCTGCAAACATGACATAAGCATTGTAGCTGATTTTGTTATTTCCATAACTTTAATAGAAGGAAAATAATGCCCATTTAAATCAATGCTGAATAAATTCATATCTGGTAAAGTTGATTTTTTTTACCTTTCCAGCAATCTCTCCACCTACAATTCTTTTCCGTCGAGTAAGTGTGTGATTCCTAACACCACAGTGCACTTGGGGAAGAACTGTCTTTATCATTTTTCTTTCTTTAACAAAAAGGAAAGATGTATTTCAGAATTCAGGTATACATTCTTGCTAAAATTGGAGTGCTGTGAATATGCCAGTAGCTGAAATAGCAGGAAAATCAAAGACCAAAAATGTTGGCATCTGGTTTTGCTTTCAAAATTGCTTGTGTCTGTCATCACATTCTTCTCTCCATTTTCCAGTGCTCTTTGCATTCAGGCAAATAATTTTAAGGATGTTTCCCTGGATTTGCTGAGAGTTTACCTCAGCTGAGAGTTTACCAGTTGCCAAAACATGCAGATGTAGGTCCTCAGCTAGGATGAATTATTATGGCATCCTTGAAATCAGTGAGAAGTGAGACAAACAATAAGTCCCAGAGTGTATATTAGTAAATCACAAAGCCAGAATATCTGAGTGTTCTAGATCTAAGCAGCTGGCTGGTAGCTAGAAAGTCACTAATAAGAGGCTATGCTGTTGATTTTGGAGGGCAAATTACACTTACCTTTATCCATACTTTCATTTTCAGCACCTTCTTTTTTGCCTGCAGTATTAACAAAATATTTAAATTATCGGCAAACATTTACTTGAATATATGTTTGTGTGCTGAGATCATGGAACACATTTTAAGTGCATAAGGGCATTCTGTTCATATGCAGAGCAATACTCTCCAGCCTGGTGCCTGCTGTTTCCTTTCCTTTCCTGCCAGGCACTGTTTGGCTGCCTCAGCCTACAAATGACCAACAGCCAGCAGATACTTGTTCATAACTACACAACATCTACTGTCTCTCCAAGCCTAGGGAGCCCTTCTGCCAGGGAACCCTGAGAAACTGCCCTTTTTTTTGCTTCTGATCTCTGGGGAGATGTCCCATTCTCAGAAACAACCAAAATTTCTCCTCCTGCCCTTTTGTTGACCTTTTGAAACTTTCTAAAACTTGAAGAAGTATTGAGTAACAGCTTTTTACTTGGTTTTAGATTATGCTGTTGGGTACTGTGTGCCTCCTTTAACAGGGTAAGGGAGGATATTCAACATGAGAGGTAAATTAAATTCTTGCTGAATCTGGTTTGTCAGCTTTTATTCAAACAAAGTGCCCATTGAATTCAGTCTCTAAATGGGGGCTGAGCATTGTGTCTGTTCTCATGCCACTGACAATGTTTACATTTAGAGTTCAGTTTCCTGTACAAATTACCATCTATCAATAGTTTTTACTTTTTTGGCCTTAGACTTTGTCTCTTTTGAGAGCAAGGAAAACATTCTAATTTTCAAACAAAACATAATCTTTTCATCAGAGAGTGGAACAGCACAGAAGAATTACTATATTGACAAACTAGTTGAATTCCTCATTTGTGAGGAAAGTATTCCTGCTCGTCCTCTCTACACTTTCTTAGGGGATACCGGTTTGATAGCTGGCCACATAAACAAAAGATATAATCTGCCTTAAGTTTCCCAAAACATCATCTCTTTCTTCCTTCCTTTAGCGTTCTTGTCATGCCATTCCAGAAAGAAAGGAAAGAAAATTTTATGACCTTTTCGTTCTATGTTATGCATAACATAACATTGGGAAGACTGATTCTTGATAATAAATAAAATAGTAATATGCATTGTGTGGCCTTGAGTTAAAATTGAGCTGATGAAAGAAACAAAAACATCTTTCAGAAGAAAACCTGCACAGGTAGCTCCAGCTTCATCCTCTCCTGTGAGGCAGTCAATTTCTTTGTTGCAGACACTCTTATTTGGAATACAGATATTTGACCGACAGTGGAAACTGTTTTCTCTGCACTCTGTAACACAGAGAATTACAAATGTAAATCACAGGATGATTTGGTTCAGCAAGCTCACACTGTCAGAGAGATTTTTACAATGTAAACCAAATTATATCCATGTTACAGGGGACCTGTTCATAAAGAGATTACAAAAGTAGGCTCTGTGCATGTAAATAAAATGAATACTTGGCTTTCCTCACTTTAAATTCTCAAAGTCGTAAGATTTGAAAAATGTGGATCTCTGTTACCAATGCAGTACTGTACTGCTAGACTTCATGTCACTCCATACCAGTTTCATCCATAACATGTCCACACTCAACCTCAGCCAAAAGATCTCCAATTTTGCCAGCATTACTGATCAACTCAGATGAGGAACTGATGGTGCTTGTGCCAAACCCAACCCCCCAAAACAGAGACCAAGCTGATTTTTGGTTGAATGAGCTAAATGCCTAAATGCAGGGTTAGGAATCAAGAGTCCTGACAGGAAAACACTGGATGAAATAACTTATATCTTCTCAAATTCTTGGTTATATGAAAAGGTATTATGAACCTGAGAACCCTCTTCCTTCTAAATTTTGTGATCCCTTTGAATGTTATCAAAAGCAAAGCAGTGCTTGAATTCATGGCAGGGTCTTTTGAGCTAATTTAAAATTTTATGTTGATCTACTATTTAAGATATTTGTCTTTAATAGAAAATAAGGTAGTTCTCTAAAAGTATCCAGATATCCCAAGATGATCCAAAGACCACTGAACTCAGTTGAAATACTTATTTTGATTTCAGGAAGCATTGTTTTTGGCCCATTCAGCTGAAACAGCACTATTTTTGTCATGTGGAATCCAAATACATGTCCACTTAATGTATGAAATCACAGTTTTGTTTTGGTTTTTTTTCCTAAAATTACTGTGACTGTGTTTCCACAATTATCCCATTAAAATGACTTACGCTTGTAACACTAAAAAATTAAGGTTATGGAGGGATAATGATAGGATTTGTAACCCACATCAGCATTTGGCACCTGAAACCCAAATTTTGAAAGTAATCTCCTACATTCAAGTCATGCTAGATCCATTCCTCATTTCTAATCAGAATTTTTACAGCTGGAAATGCAGATGCTAAAGGAATGACTGCTCATGAACAAGCAGTGTGCCAGGAAATCATCACAGATGTTCCATGGATGATCTTACATTAGTAATAAATTTAAAATTAATTTGGTTTAAATTTGGTTAATTGGAAATTTGGTTAATTTGGTTTAAATTTGGTTAATTGGAAAACCAGTATCTTTGCTTAATTACTGTTGATTTTTTCCAAGTAAAAGTATATTTTCATTGTATCAGGACTAATTTTTTTGTATCAATGTTTAACAGCCTCCTAAATGATCTCATTGTATTTTCTCATTCTCTGAAGAAATCCAGATTCTCAAGAGATCACTTGTCTGCTTCAAAATGGTATTTCATGCCTGCTTTTTTG
This sequence comes from Taeniopygia guttata, assembly GCF_048771995.1. Classification (NCBI taxonomy): domain Eukaryota; kingdom Metazoa; phylum Chordata; class Aves; order Passeriformes; family Estrildidae; genus Taeniopygia; species Taeniopygia guttata. Next base: position 45,991,993 of record NC_133028.1, on the reverse strand, counting down.
CACTTGTCTATGTATAAATTAGGGTCTGATTTGTTTAATGTAGTGACTTAATGGAAAAGAGAATTTAGCTGTTACATCACTGTAAAAATTCTTTGTGGGTGGATTTCTGCTGAAATTATTTTGAAACACCTGACAAAGGAAATTGTTACCTCTACAGCACAGTTCATCACTCAGGTCTCCACAGTCATTGATCCCATCACAGGTTTTATTCAGAGAAATGCACTTCTTGTTGACACAGTGAAACTCCTCATCTGAACAAGCTGTGCAGCAAGATGAAAATGAAGTTAGTGTGGAATTGACTGTAGGTTCATAATTGCCCAGGGAAATACTTTGCCTGCATATTTGATTCTGTCAGCAGTTTGGCCTATCAGCAGTAAGTATGGTGGGGCCCAGTCATGTAAATAGGAATAATTTTTTATTGCTTTGGTCACCTTTTCATCAGGGTTTCAGTGTGACCACTCATTTTCTTCCTTCTAATTTGCCAGTAGCCTGGCAAAAGGGAATTTAATTTCTTCTAATGAAATGACTGGTGAGGTCTAAACCAGAAATGATCAATTCAAACCCAGTATAAATGATTCAAGGGATTAGGATAATTGAGGTTACTCCTCTAGAAAGAACTCATCGAGAGTCTGTGAATAACTGCTTTTGTAAGAAAAAACTGAGATGATTCATAGCACTTCCAGTCAGCAGCATCTCAGGCTGATGCTCGCCAGTGCCAAAGAAAGCTCCCTACAGAGAATGAAAAGCTGTTAGAATTCTAAACAAGGCTCTGATTCCCCCTTTAGAGTGAGAAACTGAGGAGTCCTGAAAGGCCACAGGAGACACCAGCAGTTTCACACCACAGTCACGCTTGTCCGGCTGCGGTGCTAGTGGTGTGCTCACTGATGTCCCTCAAGCAGTGAGCACCACATTGTCACCTGTCTCCTCACCAGTTAAGCCGGGAGAGGTAAGATTCGTGGGATACGATAGACCTTGGTACCCTTGGAAGGAATGGTGCAACAAACAGAACCATGCGTGAAATAAATTTCCTTTGGGGAAATAGCTGTAAAAATACTTCAGGAGCAGCAGTGATTTTTCAAACTTGAAAACTCAAGACTATCTTGACTCCAGAATTGCCTCAATTGTCTTAAAGTCTGCAAAATGATGATTTAAAATAATCAAAAGGTTTCAGTGCAGGCTTTCTGTGGCTGAGAGTTCAGCAAACTGGATCCTCATTATTTAAAATATACTTAAAATATAAAAACACCAAATAGATATTAAACTAAAAAGATCTACTAACCTCTGAGATTTTCATGGCATTGCAGGCTAACCAGTCCCTCATCACTATCTCTTGATTTCATTTCTATGTGACATTCAGCAAGACTTGTCTCTAGGCCCCTGCAACTTATTTGCAGACAGCTTAATGAATTTAAGGCAGATTCTTTGATGCTGGAAGTGGCTTGGTAATATTCAGCACCTCTGTGAAGATAATAATAATAACAACAAATTATATAATTTCACAATGGATTGTCCACTGCTTTTACTGTTTAGAATTTATACAGTTTTCCTCAGTGTCAGAGAATTTTGGTCATGGCTAAGAAAAAGAGCAGACTAGCAACTGGAGTTGTCTAGGGGTAAACAGTTTTACTTTGGAAGAAGTGCTAATTTTTGCAGGCTGTTCCATAGAACTGTCTCCAAATGCATATGTAGGTCTATGAAAGCCACTGTGTATCATGATGGATAGAAAAGTCTCCTTATGTAGCAAAACTTGTAAGCACAGATCTCTATCTCTCTGTGGACAGGGGTGAGCCATAACTTGGGAACCATCCTGCATGGGGTCAGCTATCCTTGGTCCCATCCAAACCACTGAATGTTCAGGAAGCTCAGGCCACTGCAAAGCTGGGATTGATAAATTTTCTATTTCTTGGTTTTACCTGAGCAGTATTCTCCTAACAGTGCACATATCCCCTACCTTAAAGAAATATGGGTTGAGTAAATAAGTAACTAGGGAGGCTTTCAATGAGATTCCAGGTCTGAATGCTCTGTCCAGGGCAAACCCTTCTCTGCTATCTGAAGATATAGTGATCAGGACTAGGAAACACTTGCTTCTCACCTAGAGAGGCACTGCAATAGCAGTTTTAGTTTTCTGGGGACTTTTTTTAGATTTTTTTTTGTAAGGTTGTGAAGGGAACGCTACCTAAGTTATATTACATGTACAGGTGTAAAATTATTAGGTACAGGATACAGAGGTAATTTTATGAGGAGCTGAATATGCAACTTGGGTTATCATTGTAGTCACAGGAAAAAGATCAAGCTGTGTGTGACTTCAGCCATCCCTGGGGCCAGAGAAAGCAGTGGCATGTGGGGTGAAGGAACAAAAAAACATGTTTTGCTCCTTGTTAGTCTGGCTAATGCAAGTGGCACAACAGAGCTGTACCCTGTTGTCAGTTGTCCCGACAAACCTTTCTCTGCCCACTGGTCATTGCTCAGAGCTACCTGGGGGTGGCCCATCCATGCATTTTCCCTAACATAGGCCTGAGAGAACACCTCCACATTGGTCTTCATCTTTATTTTAAAGCAAAGCAGTTATGGTTTGTATAGTTGTAGCCGGTAACAGAACACAGAAAACTGTGTTTTTGCTTTCACTCTCAGGTGTCAGTTTAAGAAGTTTTATCAGAATATTGTAGCCAATACATCATTCATGAGTTTTCTTTCTTAACTGTTGGCTGTGACTGGCACCTATTTAAGCATCACTGCTTTTTCAAATGCCCTGCAGTTATCCAGAGATAAATTTCCCAAACTTACAATTCAAAGCCAAGGTGCCTGCAAGCCACATTTGCTTCATTCATACTCCATTCACTAGCACATACAAAACTATCATCCTTATGATTCATGGGTTTTACTCGAAGCAAACTTGAATCTCCACGATCCAGATCGACTGAAAATGTTTCTTAAAAAATAAAAAAGAAAGAAATTTTAAAAATCCCCAAACAAAATCATATTATATAGGTATTATTATAGATATGATATTGTATTATATATATTATATAGATGTATCTAGTGGAAAGACAGCACAAAACCAAATCAGGACTAATTTTGTATTTAAAGCCAAAGTTCATACGGAAATAATAGTAGATTGGGAATCAGAAGGTTCAGGTATTATTCCTGAATTAGTTCTGAGGGTTGACTTTGTGTCTTTGAGCCTGCTAATTTCTCAGAATATGACAGTTTAAGGATAAATGAGGGTAGTGGGTCCATAAGAGTATTTGAAGATCTGCCAAGAACAGGTTGCATTTTAGTCTAATGACCTTCTTTAGGGGATTTTTGATAACCAACCAGTAATACTTGAAGTGAGAGGGCCACATCCTACTTCTATTATTTGTGCTGCAAAATGCCTGCAGCAGTCTGTGTAGCAAAACCAGCAGCAGGGTGACCTGGGCCTGTCAATCATGTTATTTTTTATGAAAATCAGCAGATACTGCCCATTTTCAGTGACATTTAATTTTCTGTTTCATGCTGTTACTAGTGCAAGAAAATGAACATACTTTCTGTAAATAGGGTAAGCATCTCCTCAGCCACCCCTGATGGATACATTTCTGAAAAGAAGGTGTAAATACCTTCAGGCTTGCATGTTCCCTTGTGCAGAAACTTTGCTTTGGGTTGCTGACACTCATAGCTCTTCAGCTGACAGTAAGTACGGAAGGTCTTGCCATTGGCAGAACAAACTGCAGAGCCATTCTTTGGGCACTGGTAGGGAAGCTTGCAGAGGCATTTTCCCTCCACACATCGTTCCCATGGGTGACAAAAAACTTTCCTACAGGACTTGTGGGTGAATTGGTTGCCCAAGCATTCTTCTATGAGGTAGTTGTCTTGGTCAGCTGGCTGGGCAGGCTTAACCTGTTGAAGGTGGTTTTCTGCAGCATTAGATGCTGCACTCTGCAAGGCACACAAAAAATAATTTAAATAAAAGCAAGATTGGGGACTGCACCAAGAGTTTTGCATCTCTTCACTGACCTCAGCAAAGTGCCCATTTATAAGCCTTTTCCTATCTAATCAATAGTTCCTAAATACCATTTATAGTGTTTGTTCCCTTGTCTTTCGCCAACTCATCTTTCTTAGTTTTTCTGAACTATTTTTTTTCTTTTTTGGATTATTTACCTGGTGTGATCTTCACTCTTACTGATCTGCCACAAACTTTATGCTCTTTACTTTTCAAACATCAGCTGAAGTGCACAGCAGAGTAGAAACATTTTTAAAGGCATTGGTTTATAACACATCCCAGCAATTAGACTGCAAGCAGATTAAAACATAAAGGAATTTAAGCACCAGAGAAAGAGAATAGCAATTTGTTTGTTTTTTTCCCTAAGATTTGTTTTATTGGCCTGGTTGACTTTAGATTTAAATATCATCTGTAAATATTTATGAACTACTTACTAGCAAATGAATGTATAATTAATGATTTATTTTGCAGAGTCCACGTGACTGCTCAAGTAAAAAGTACCTCAAGTACCTTAACAAGTATCTGAAAGCAATTTGAAAATTAAGTGCTCATCATTATCAGCGTTTTTCCTGTGTCTTGCACAGCAGAGGGTTTGCAATGTGGATGCTTCCATCACTGGACTGCAGGTGCAGACTGTGACCCTCCCTCTGATGCCCTCTGGGTGAGTGGCACCTTGTTTGTGCAGTCCTCTGCTGACTTCTGTGTGCTGCCCGAGTGCTTTTGCTTACTAATGTCTGCGGGTAGGATGGATCTTTGAACATGGAAAATATATATGGATGGCCTCTGTGTAAAAATGGGAGAAAAATAGTCCTCAAATGTGATTTATCAGTTTTGGCTGTGTCAACTGGATCAATAGAGCTGAAGTTTAAAGTTCTAATGAAATCCTGCCCAGAGTAAAGTCAGGGAGGATGTAGCTGGGGCAGAATTCAATCCAATACCTCTCCTTTTCACGGCTATATAATCTTATTAAATTCTTCCTGCTGTTCTTGGGCCAGTATAATCCAAACTGGGAGCCAGATCCGCCTTGGCACAACTCCCATATTGTGCTAGGTGTTCCTCCTCATGGGGAACAACAGGTGCTGATTTTTATCTCAGAACTTCTCTGAAAGGCTCAGATTGGCTTTCCTGGACACTTCTGCCTGGAGAAAATCTGCAGGAAACCTGCTGGCAGTAGGAGACGACCATGCTGCCATAGTACAAGACTGCAATCCCATTTCTCAAAAAAGGGAGGTGGGGAATATTGTAGCCCCTTTCTGTGGTCAGCCACGCTTGCAAATTTGGCATAGAATCATGATTAAAATCTTTTCCACAAACCTGTTAGCATAAGCCCCAGGTAGAATCAAAACATTAAAGAGAAATAGCACACTTCAAACATTCAGGCTGGGTTAAAACAAATATATGAAGCACAAATACTATGAAAGGAACTTTGCTTTTATAACAATAAACTGTTTATTAAACGTTTTAAAAAATTACTGCCAACACAATAAAACATATCTTACCTCTGATCCACAAAGACAAAAGAGACACAAGAAAACCAAGCAAACTGGGAGCATTCGCATGATGAAATTTTATCTCCCTTCCTAGACAAATTCCTCTGGCTGGGATTCTTTTGAATGCCAGCTGTTAGATTTGGGTTTAATTTTTAACCATTAGAAAAATATTTTCAAGTGTGTTTAGAAATAAAGTACAGGAGCCTCAACTATTAACCGATAAATCTGGTATCTTCGAAAGATCATGCCTTAATTGGTTTTATCGTAAGTGGATGACGAGGTAACAAAAGCCAAGCCCTTGAAGTAAAGAATTAAAGGGAAGCGCTTGTTGGGGTTGCAATTTATTTGTGCAGAGGGGTCCGATCGATCCATGGCTCCGGCTGCCCTGAGTGCAGGCGTTCCTGCCATGCTGCTGTGCCAAGTGAGTGCAGGCGTTCCTGCCTGCCGGGTCACGCTGCAGGATGAGCGTGTTCCCCACACGGCCCCGTGCCCGCGGCCCGCCCCCATCCGCGGCCCGCCCCCATCCGCGGCCCGCCCCCATCCCCGGCCCGCCCCCATCCCCGGCCAGCCCCTATTCCCGGCCCGCCCCTATCCCCGGCCCGCCGCTCCCCGGGAGCCGCTTTGCGACAGCGCCCTTTCATTGACGGCAGCAGCCCCGTTTACGGCAGCGCGGTGTTTCCGGCGGCGGCGCGCACGTGCAGGTACGTCCCGCGCGGGGGCCGCTGCCGTGTCTGTCTGTCTGTCCGTCCGTCCGTCCGTCCGTCCGTCATCCCCCAGGGAATGGCCCCGCCAGCCGGCGTGCCCCCGCCTGTCAGCTGATAAACAATCCCGAGGGCCCTGTGAGGCGCTGCGGGTGCGCGCCCGAGCAGTGCGGCCTCCCGAGGGAACCTCCCGAGGTTTAACGGGGCCGAGAGGAAGGGCCGGGACCACCCCTGGTGCCAGCGCGGGCTGTGAGGGATGGACAGAGGGAGAGCAGCCCTGCCGAGAAGGACTGGGGGTGCTGGTGGTGACAGGATGGACATGACCCAGCAATGGAGTCATGACTGACAGCTCAGGGAGCCAAACCTGTCCTGGGCTGCATCCAGAGCAGCGTGGGCAGCAGGGACAGGGAGGGGATTCTGCCCCTCTGCTCTGCTGAGACCCACCTGCAGGGCTGCATCAGCTCCGGGGTGCCCAGCACAGAAGAGACGTGGAGTTTTTGGAGCAGACCCAGAGGAGGCCACGAAGGTGGTCACAGGGCTGGAGCACCTCTCGTCTGCACTCTCTGCTCGGCCTGAGGGTGGGGATTCTTTAGCCTGGAGAGCTCGAGAGGGACTTTTCACAAGGGCACACAGGGATAGAGTAAGAGAAGATAGTTTTAAACTGAGAGGGTGGGTTGAGGTGGGATATTAGGAAGAAGTCTTTACTGTGAGCGTGGTGGGGCACTGGAACAGGTTGCCCAGAGAAGCTGTGGGTGCCCCATCCCAGTGGGTGTTCAAGGCCAGGTTGGATGGGAACCCGAGCAGCCTGTGGAAAGTGTCACTGCACATAGCAGAGGGGTTGGAAGTAGATGACCCTTAGGATTCCTTCCAATCTGAACTATTCTGTGATATTCTCACTTTGTGCCACTTATGGGGCTGGGGACTGTCATCAGCCCTTATACAGATGAGTGAAAAAAGTGCTGATCACTGCTAGTCACTTTTTGCAGTTGGATGTTGCAGTGGATGACATCTCAAGTGTAAACTGGATTTTTCACTTGTTTTTAGTGAGGACTGAAAGCATCAAACCATTAAATTAACAAACCAGTCTGACAGGACACTGCAGTTTGTACAGCGAATCAAATGTGACACATCTTTTGTATCTTAAATGACTGATTTTTTTGTTCACAATGTAGGAAACAGTAGAGAATGTCTTTTCGTGGAAGAGGAGGTGGAGGAGGAAGAGGAGGTGGCTTCAGCCGTGGAGGAGGTGGCGGTGACAGAGGTGGCTTCAACCGTGGTGGGCGAGGTGGCTTTGGACGGGGAGGTGGAAGAGGAGGCTTCAACAGAGGAGGATATGACCAGGGCCCTCCAGAAAGGGTAGTTTGTAAGTTACGTTGAGAAACTTTATTTATTTTATTTCAATTGTCTGCTTCAGCTCTTTAGCTTGTTTGTTCTTTATTTCAGTGTTGGGAGAGTTCATGCATCCCTGTGAAGATGACATAGTTTGTAAATGTAAAACAGAAGAAAACAAGGTGCCTTATTTCAATGCCCCAGTGTACCTGGATAATAAGGAGCAGATTGGCAAAGTGGATGAAATATTTGGACAGCTGAGAGACTTTGTATCCTTTAAAAAAATGTGTGACTTACAATATTTGATTTTTAAAAATTGATTGGATATTAAATGGGATTTCTCTAGGATTTTAAAATAGTTCAGGGTTACATGTGAGTCTTGCTACAGCTGTAGGTGCTTCATTCACACTAAGTGCCTATCTTACAGCTTTTTTGATATGACAGAGTACTTGAAGTCAACCACAGATTTTTCACCCTTTAGCAGTACTGATGATGTGTTTTGGATCCATGGTGGTTCAAGTTGTTACTTTTTTTGCCCAACTGACCAAATTTTCTGCTGTAGGTTACTAAGCCCTAACAGAGTTGGATCAAGGGCCTTGCAGATTTTTGTACATTAGGGGACCTTGCTCATGCTCCAGCTCATTACTTAATTACAAAGTGAGTTTATACTAAGATGTCCTGTTGCTCATTTTCCAGTTTGTTACTTAACCTGCCCATAAAAGTGGGATGTGCCAGGACATCTCTGGCAAAGCCAGCCTGACACAGAGACACTGGGTGCATTCTGTTGTCACTGCCAGGTGGACAGAATCCATGACAAAAGCAGGATAGCTGTGAGAGTAACCTTGTAACACGTCAATTAAGACTCAGCCTGTGTTGGTTGGTTGAGCACCAGTCACTAGCTATGTGCATTTTCATCTCCCACATTAAATGTGAAGTAAAATGTGCAGGTTTAAATCACTTCTCATTGCAATTGTGATAAAATTTAGCTGAATTTATGAAATGCTAACTTAGAAAATATCTGAATGTTCCTTCCATATACTGATCAAAATCACAGTTTTTAGTGTTTTATTACTGCAATGCTCCTTAAAGAAACCAATAGTATTTTTCAGTGAAACTGTCTGAGAACATGAAAGCCTCTTCATTTAAAAAAATGCAAAAGGTAAGTCAATCTCAGTAACAAAATTTTACTGAATGTCATCAGTTAGCTAAGTCTAATTTGTCAGCAGATAATAAAAGCTTTATTAAGTATTTAATAACTTTAAAAGCAGATTGTCCTATGTAAACATAGGAATTAACTTCCTCATCTTTCCAGTTTTGTGTTTGCCACATTATTCCTTCTCCCTGCCCCATGAGAAGAGATGCAATAAAATCACACGAATATCACCTATATTTTAGCAGCTTTTTCATTCTGGGATTTACTTCTTGTGTGCTTTCTCTATTTGGCTTTTTGCAGAGAATAGTTTGACATAATGGGATAAGACCAAATTGTGGATATTTGTAAAGAGAGATACTAATGTGCTTCTTAGTCTTGGTATTTTGAAAGCCTAATGGAATTCTCTTCCTGCAGTTTTACATTGATCCAGCAAAGCTGCTACCTCTTCAGAGATTTTTGCCAAGGCCCCCTGGAGAAAAAGGTGCTCCCAGAGGAGGTGGTAGAGGAGGACGTGGTGGTGGACGTGGGGGAGGAAGAGGTGGTGGTAGAGGTAAGATCACAAGAATGAAAGCTGCAGAATGTTGGAATTATTTGAGATGCCGTGGGTTGCTTTGGTCATTGTTCTGTGGAGTATTTGTGTTTTGTTTTCGAAAGCTTCTGGTGAGTACTTGAATATCCACAGCTATATTGCAAATAAAACTGTTTCTGCATGACTTTATAGAAGAGGCAGTGATACCTTTCAGGTGGCGAGACTGGCTAAATAACAGCTCCAAAGCCTAGGGAGGAGAGAATGCTGATTTATAACGAAGGTAGCTTTTTGAACATCACCTGTGATGTAATCTTCAGTTAAAGCTGAAGTTTATCTCTTCTTACATCAGAGTTTCTTGTCTCTTTTCCATACCCTACCCTTTTGCAGCAAGGCATGAGTGTTTCAGAGGGGTTTTGTTGGTTTGGTTTAATGTTGAGTTGTAATTAATAGATAATAATTACTAATAGTTGTAATGTATTACTGGTTAATATATGTAATTTATTTTTTACTTTTGTGAAATGAGTCCATTGTTAAGTCTCTTTAGTATTTTTGGCATGGGATATCAGATATTAAGCAATACCTAAAATGCTCCAGATGGTCCCTAGAAGAAACAGGGTAGTAGTAATTGACCTGGTAACTGTCTGGCAATTGACAGTTTCTGTTTTTTTGTTGTTGTTCATTTCATTTCAGAAGCTGTCATTGAAATAAGTTGTACATAACCAAGAATTTACATGCTCCTCAAAGGGTAACTTCTTTCTTTTGTTTAGGAGGATTCGGAGGAGGCAGAGGTGGAGGAAGAGGAGGAGGCTTCAGAGGAGGTAGAGGTGGAGGAGGAGGAGGATTCAGAGGAGGAAGAGGTGGTGGAGGAGGCTTTCGGGGTGAGTGTGTGGTTTTTTACCTTTCAGTAATAAGAATAGCTCCTAAAAATGCTTGTAAATATTAAAATAATTTAAAGCTTGTAAATATTAAATGGAATATTGGGATTTTTAATGTCTTATAGATGTTTATAGTTCTATACAAGATATTTCTTTGCATCCTGCTAGTTTAAACTGAAGTAGAGTACTCTGCATTTATTGATACATGTATAAAACCATGTTAGTTTTTCGCATTTTATTTTATCGACTCATTCAGTGTTATGTATAGAATTTGCTTTAAACACAAGTAAGATAAGAATTATTTGATGTATTTTTCTTTTCTCTTAAAATAGGAAGAGGACATTAAAAATGGAGACATGAGTATCTCGTCATTTTCTCATCATGTCATCTGCAGAAGCAAAGAACCATGAAAAATTTTTGTAAAGGACCCTGAAAATCTTTTTATAAAGAACTTGGAGCTACAAATGACAATTATTTTTACACTTAATGACTGTTCAGGGACGCATGAGGAGAGTGTAGCCCCGGGTGAAGAGCTGAAGACTGCTCAGAATATGTAAACTTTACTAACTGAGCCATGATTCAATGTTATTCTTAAGCTGTTTGTTTCTCACAAGCAGTGCAGTCAATGCTTAACTCCATGTTGGAGTTTGGAGTGAACAATGGGTTGAAATGAATTTTCAAAAGACCCTACAGGTTGACTGCATGCACATGCTTCAGTGTAAACTGTGCATGACTGATCCCTGGTTCTCATCCTCCTTTTATATCGAATCTTCTGGGCTGCTCTGAAATGGACATGCCATTTAAACAACCTTTGTGAACCTTTTTTTATAAATTAAATTTCAAAATTTTGTGTTGACGATTTTTTAAATTCATAATAATGTATAAGAGAGAAGACGGCAGAGTATATTTTGTGAATTTTTCCGTATAAATATTAATGACAGCCAAAGCATTAAGACATAGTCCTCTTAGAGGGTGCTCTCTAATGAACAAGACAAGATTAATACTATACTTAAGTCATCTAACAGTATCTAATTACACTGATATTAAAATGCGAAAGGTTTTTAATTGGCCCTGCGTCTCCCCCTTAGCCTGTTTCTCTTGAGGTTTTGATGTCCTGGTACTGCACCTCTGTGGTGCTCTGGGTTCTTGCAGAGCTGAGATTAAATAGCTCATCACAGGGCTCCTCTGCACACAGTACTTTCAGTATTGCTTAGAAAGGCATGACAAAGTCTGTATGAGTCTTTAAATGGATGCGTTATGAGGCTTGTTGGAAAGATAGTGACTCTGTCTTATTAAGGAAGACCTCCAGGTCTCCCTGGAGGAGACCAGGGTGACTCTCTGCTCTGGAACTTTGGAAATAAAATAGGTGAAAATAGAACTTCCCTGGATTTCTTTCAGCTGGAGCCAGGAGTCTGTTCACAGACTCTCCTACCAAGCACTTTTGAAAAGGGATCTGTAGAATAATGTATGTGCTACTATTTCAAACATCTTGTTCAGTGTGAAAAAAGTTCTTTTCCAAATTGATTGCACTGTTATGCTTTTTAATTGATGAATGCAGTAATAGGCAGTTTAATTATGTTAGCCTTCTGCTTAACAAAGGCATCAGATATTTTTTCAGTACCAGGATTGGACAGTTACTGCATGTTTTAACAAATGTGACCATTACTTTTAATAGTGTCAAACAAAACTTGAAAGAGTGGAAAAACAAACATTAAAGAATTCATTTAAATGTGAATAGATACTGCAAAGAATAATAGATAAAATGTTCTTCAGATTAAAAAAACAAAACACAGAACATTGAATTTCTGCTAGGTCTGCTTTTGGGAGAAGAAGCTGAGTCTACTCTTAAACCCAGGAAATGAGGGATTCCAGGTTTTTTCCCTGGTATTGCTGCAAGCCTAGCTTTAGCCAGGTCAGTTAAATCCAGAACTGTGAGAATGATTAGGCTTTTGTTGCTGTGCATTGCTAGGCCTAAGTGCCTCAGGGGCTTTGACCTGAGGCTTTGTAAAATTGCCTTTCATCTAAATACTTTGCAAGTAATTGCATTTTGGGCATTCCGTGTTGCAGCTGAACAACACAAACCAAGTGGACCTGCAGTGTCAGTACTTCTGTCATGCTTGCAGCTGAATCCTCTGCTGGGTTTCTTCACTGGTGCTTCAATAGTGGGCAGCTGTTCGGATACTCTTATTGCTCTGGGTTTGAAAGACTAGCAGCACAGTCCTCGCTCTTACAGCCAAATTCATGCTGCTCTTTGCTATTCTCTGGGACATGCTTTTTGCCAGGGTGTCAGAAGGCTCCTGCCATGACCTGTGGAGTGCAGGGAGTGAGAGGCAGTGCTTGGCTGCAGGCAGTGCTGCCTGGCAGCCCAGGAGCAGGCGAGTGTGCCGAGTCTCAGCAGATGGAGCAGTGAGTCAGCCTCAGGCGCTGCAAGGGCAAAGCAAAGGCTTTGACCTCTGTGCAGAGGGGCTAAACTGCAATATCCATTGCAGCTCTGGAGGAAAGATTGGCCTCTTGGTTATAGGGAAGGGATTGCAGTCCCAATAGATGAGGACCATTACAGCATGGCCTATGCATACAGTGTTGGATGGATTTTATGCAAATATCCAGAGAAAATTTATAATAGATCTCCACGGAGGTTGTAGGATGTTCTTTGGATGGAAAAACATACAAAGAATCTGTCTCAATGTGTTTGCCGTATGATGATGCCTTTTTTTCATTCTCCATTCTAGGGAAGGGGGGTGTTTGCAAGGCACATTAAGTCCCTGTTCTGTGTTGCCTTTTTGCCATGGTGTGACCCTGCCCTCCTAATATAAATAAGGTGCTAACAGTAACAGATGAAAATTCAGTCCCAAAAAAATGAAGATGTCTTGTCTGCAATGTAATGCTGTAATGAACTAAGACAGAAGTTCTCTAATTTTATATGACATCTTTCTCTCAGTCTTGAACTTCTAATTCAAATCCTAGCTGTGAGTCTGTCAAAGTGCTCCTGATCTTAGTAAGTGAAATGTTCTGGATTTATTTATGCGCATAATTACAGATACTCTGTGCTGCTGCTGCAGAGAATAGGAGAGGGGCTCACAGGAACTGTGACAGAAATAGGTGTGTTGGCAGAAGTGGCAAATTTCAAGTAGTTGTAGTGTCTGGAGAAGAAAAGTCAGAGTGCAATCTGAAGTGAGGGGAGTGGGGGTAAGGTGTTAGTGTAGGCTCTGGATGACTGGTGTTCCCCTTTCTGGTAGCACGTAGCTGGACCATCTAAATAGCTTCTCATCTACCACCTGCTCCAGCAGCACAAGGGTGGGTTGCTGTCCTGCAAATTCCTTTGAAGCTCAGGTGGGCTTCGGAGCAGCTCAGTACACAGCAGTAGTGGTGTCAGCTACTTGTGCCCTCCTCCACTCCCATGGTGGTGTTTGACCCAGGTGTAGGGTCTGACTTTGAGCTGGTTTTGAAACTGACACCTGGTGCATCACCAGGATCAGATTGCTTACAAGTGTTTAGAAGACCTGGAGCCTTTTGTCCATACCACAGCAAAATTTTGGTTTTGTTTTTTTTTTTATTTTGGGGTTATTTTTTTGGGACCTGAATCCTCCTGAAAGAGAGTGTAATACATGGTGGTGTATTATAAGGCTTAAATTATTACCTATTGAGGATGGCTTTAGTGCCCCTGCATTTCTTGCAGAGTTGTTTATTTTGCTTGTGTTTTCTGCAGATGCAGGGATAGGATGGCTCAAGGTAGTTCATAGATTTGCTATGTTAGAGAAATTTGATGAAGTGCAGAAAATAATAATTGGGATATTTTAATGTAAGTCTGCAACACTAGCAGTTGTAGAACAGGAAGGATTTTCTCTGGCACTGACCTATACGTGTGGATGTTTGCCTGAAGAAATGCTGGATTGTTGCACTTATACTGGTGCAAAGTTATTTGCAGTTGTGTAAAGCATTGTCTTGATATGACAAGAGTATTGTCATGAATTGGCACGAAAGAATATTTTTTATCAAAAAAAGGAGCATAGCTATTATGTGATGTATGGCAAGGAAAAATCTTAGTGGGGTTGTGCACCTTTCAGGGCTGCCAGCTGAAAATCTCTATAGAGCAAAACTTTTCTAACCAACAGCTTAAGTCTAGTAAAAGTCTTTACGAACTACGAGAAAGAGGCACTTTGTTAATTTGTTTTCCTTGGGGTTTGAACCATTTGCATCCCTTTGGGAAAAGGTTAAACGGACGATTTGCCTTAGAGGGCCCTCCAGCGTGGAGGGCATAGTAAACGTGGGAGGGGTTGGGTTTGGGATGGGTTTATAGGAAGAGATTTGGTGTTGGTTTTGGTTTCCAGTTTATTTATTTTTTATGCAAAAGGTTCGTTTCTCTACTCACATCGTTCATGCATTAATATATATTTTATACATAAGTGAAAGCAGCTTGTTAAACCTCACATTGCATTGCCCCACATATATATAGAGATACATGCACATTGAAAAATGGATTTTAATAAGTTACATTTTGCTACTGATCTGGGACAGGTGGGAAGGAAAAGCATCACTTTATAAGGTGCCCCTCTGACACCTGTAATGCTATGTTATTGAAGGATAAAAACAGCCTGAGGTTTTGGATTTTATCTTCTTATACCAGTATTAATAAGCAATGTGGTAAGGCATATTTTATCTGGCTTAGAAGCTGTGGATTATTTTTATATTCAATATTTTCCTGGTTTATATTTTTGACTTTATTTTATGAACTACAGTGTTGCAGAAAAAATACTTTTAATGATGTCTGCCTTTAGTTTTGACTTTTCTCTGTCAATTCTGTTGCTGTAAAATTAGACAAATTTGAGAAGAGACAGAAACAATTGATAAATAGCAGGGACTGCATATATTCCAAAGTTGTATTTAAATCAACAAGTATAAGATTTCCTTTGTTAATTGCTACTGTACATCTGGAATCCTATCTGACTAAAAATAGTAATGGTTTGCTTTTTTGAGACATTCGGCATAGCTCTGACTTCTGTGGAAGCTGCAAGATCTGAGGTGCTTTTGAAAATCTTGCCAAAGTGTCAGAGGAGGAAAGCAAAGATATCAAATTATTGTCATAACTTTTATCTTTCAGGGCAGGACAGTGTAGCACGAGGAAAGTGGCTTCATTGCCAAACAGACCATTCCTTTTAGAGCCCTCCCACCCTGTTCCTGCCTAATCCTCTTCTGACAGGAAAAACACTGTAATAATACAAATACCCTGAGGGCTGTGAGTGTAGATGTGGGACATTAAAGGAAATGTTTGCTCGCAGGACTGTGACGCGAGATCATGTGTAGTAATGATGACTACATGCTGCGACTGCACAGGTTTATATAAAAATTTTCTTACCTTTATATTCAAAAGAAAAATGCAAGATGTTTGTTTTGGAGAACTGAGGAGTGGGAGGAAACGCTCTATGAGTATTTCACAGGTTAGAGAAGAGAGGGCTCTTCAGGTATACTTTCCATGGGTTGAGTGTATTCCTGTGTCACTTCACCCTTACTGCTGCTCAGAAGGCACAGCCCTAGCCTGGGACCTGCTTGACCTACCTGGGAGCCACATAGAGCTGAAGATCCACTGGTGCTCATCTTTGCCACATTTACACCCAGTATGAATACTGACTGAAGGCAAAAACTGTATGAAGCAGGATTGAGGGG